>NW_027397063.1:139414915-139608320 GCF_003265705.2 Callorhinus ursinus | reverse complement strand
CACACACACACACACACACACACACACACACACACACACACACACACCCTGGTCGGCAGTAGGCAATATTTGGCTTCCAGTTTACAAACCCTTTGATAGGATAAATAAACTTGGCTCTAAATAGAAACCATTGCCATCCAGAAACATTGAACTCCAGCTTATTGCTTATGTTCTATGTCCCAATGAACTCAAAGATGCGGATAATTTTTTGTGGTTGCAATGCCTCTCAAGGTCATCAATGACCTTGGCCCAGATCTGAACTGATTGTAATTTTCAGCCCTGAATGTAAAAGCTTGTGTCAGTGAGGAATATATTCAGCTACAAATAACAGAAAATCTGGCCAACAATGGCTTCAATGGTAGGGGACTATTTTTTTCATGTAACAAGATGTTCAGAGGCAAGGGGTGACTCACGGTGGTTCAGCTGATCTGCGGCTGTCTGGGCCAGGCTCTTTCGGGCTTTCTGACCCACCTTACTCAGCCTTTTGGTATTTGTCACAACTGCACACCTGTGATCAAGGCAGACAGGAGTGGGGAAGGAGAGCATCAGCCGGATCTATTCACCTGGTTAGGAAAACAAAAGCTTTCATCGAGACCTCTGGGCCGGCTTTCCTGTCAGGCTCACTGGTCAGAACTGTGTCACATGACTGCCCCTGGCAGTGAAGGAAGAGGGAAATAGAGTATTTCTCCATTCAGCCTCTATGGTCCAGCAGAGCAAAGGGAGAATGGGCTTGAGAACAGGTGTGTGGGAGCTAAACACACAGGGGCTACTGACACACTGCAGGGAAACTTCCAACAGACTCACTGACCAGATGACGAAGCTGAGTTCCAGAAGTACACAGTAACTGGGTCAAGATCCCATCATTAAATGAAGTTAGAGCCAGATCTAGAACCCAGGTCTCATAATGCCCAGTCCAGAAAGCCCCCTATTGGACCAGCCATGGATGTAGTCTGACAAAGTCTGTGACTGAAGCTCTGTTGAGGAAGTAGAATATCATCCAGAAAACGAGGTGTGGCTATAAAACCAGCAGCAGTGGGCAGGAGATGGAGTGGCCTCCCCTTGAGGTCTCCTTCCCTGGAGGGGAAGGACAGTGAAGGGGACAGAATCACATAATTCAGGGTGAGTCACAGAAGCTAGGCCACGTCAAATCGGGCCTCCTCCAGATGCTCTCCTGCCGGGTAGATTGTTTAGCTTCTTGTTCCTTTGGCACATCGATGTTCGTGTGTGTTATAATGGAATCAGTCTCATGATGAGCACCATGATGATGCAGAATTTCCATGTCAGTGTTAATGTGCTGTTCTTGTCTTCTGTCCCCTTCTGTTATTGGACCAAACAGAAGTATTCTGCTGTTTCTCTCTGCAACATCTCCACAGAAGTCCTGAAAGTTATCAATGCCACAGAGGAGCTGATAGCAGAGTCCACAGGGCCCTGGGAGTTCTCATCTGTCCCTCCCAACAGAGAGAAGGGGACGTTTCCTCTCGGGACAGACCAAGCGAGACTGGATGAGCAGCTGACTTCCCTGGAAGAAAACGTAAGACAGTGGGGATGTTCCCTGTCTAGGGCAAGCAGGTGCAAAGAAGAAACTGATGACGGTGTAACCCATCAGGAACAGTGCAAGGACCATACACACCACCACCATAGCTGATATATTCTCAGGGAGGGGCTCGGGCTGGGTTCTCCAGAAGCAGACCCTGAGGTGGGGGTTTGCCTGCAAGTGATTTCTTAGGGAAGTGCTCCCCCAGGGAGGCTGGTCAGGGAATGGGGAAAGACAGGTGGAAGGGAAGCAGTCAAGTGAAGGTGTGACCTTTTTTTTTTTTTTAAAGATTTTATCTATCCGTTTGACACAGAGAGGGGCCGGAACGCACAAGCAGGGGGAGAGGCAGAGGGAGAGGGAGAAGCAGGCTCCCCGCTGAGCAGGGAGCCCAACACCGGGCTCAATCCCAGGAGCCTGGGATCTTGACCTGAGCTGAAGGCAGAGGCGTAACTGACTGAGTCACTCAGGGGCCCCAACAAAGGTGTGACCTTAGACAAAGAGTAGCTTTGACCTGAGCCTGCAGGAAGCCCCGGGGTATCAGTTGCATCTCAGGGTTGTCCTGAGGCAAAGGAACTGGCCTTTCCTACAGCCAGCAGACACTTCCGTCTCTACAAACAAGCAAGCAAAGTGTCTACAGGATCCCCAGGCAGTCCTCTGTACAGCTGAGCCTGGGAACAAAAGCACACTGAAGCTTGGGGGGTGGGAGATGCAGGAACTGTATCCCGTGGGGATCCAGGTGGAACACTGCCACAGGGAAAGGGGGTGGTTGCCAACAGAATGTAGGTCACAAGTGGTCTACCCTGCTTCCAGACTTGTGTGCTGGTAGTGGATTTTTCTAGCCTGACTTGGGAGGACAGAAAAGAGGTACCAGATTCTTACATATCAATATCCACACTCATTGTTGAGTGTTTTAATAAATTCCTGATGAGAATTTTCCAACACTGTAGACTAGGGGGTGACACAGAGATTGGGACATTAACCACTCGGGCCATAGTCACCGTCACCAGGGGGCATAATCCTGCCCACGGAAGTGATATCAAGTCAGGGGGTTCCATCTTTCCAGAGCCAGCAGAATCAACCCTGATTGTGGGGTGCTGTCATGAACACAGTTCTCAGAAATCAGGAACTGTTAGTAGAGGCAATTCTTGCAAAAAGTTGAAACAACAACAAATCAAAAATGACTCAAGTTTTAAAAAAAAATGCCAATTGTTTTAACTTAAAAGTTAAAGACTCTCTCCTTTGGAATTCCCATAAAACCTAAGTAGAGGTCCATCTGCCCCTTACCTCATTTTGCTGCCCTTTCTGTCCACTCATCTGTCCCCATTAGATTGGCACCATTGACATTTTGGGTTCGATAATTCTTTGTTGTGGGGGGTGAAGGATGTTCAGCAGCATCCCTGACTTCTGCCCATGAGATGCCAGTGACATCAAAATGTGACAGTCAGGGAGCTGGGTGGCTCAGTTGGTTTGGTGTCTGCCTTCGGCTCGGGTCACGATCCCAGAGTCCTGGGATCGAGTCCCACGGTGGGCTCCCTGCTTTGCGGGGAGTCTGCTTCTCCCTCTGCTCCTCCTCCCACTCATTCTCTCAATCTCTCTCTCTCTCTCAAATAAATAAATTCTTTAGAAGAAAAGAAAATGTTTTTAAAAATGTGACAGTCAAAATGTGTCCAGACGTCAAATATTGGAGGGGGAGCTGCAGGGAGGCAGGAACCAGGTCACCCCCAGATTAAGACTCAGATGTATGAATCCCTGCAGAACACGGTCTTTCACATGAGTAGCCCCAGCCCTTGCCCAGAGCTTGACGCAGAGGTGCTCAAAGAGTGTTTACCTGATATATGATTCAGACGAATGAAGTCCTTTCCTTAGGAAGAAATGTTTTATTGCTAATATGGAGGGTCTCTGTTCTTTAAAGATGTCTACGATACAGTTCTTTCAGTGCTGATAGTCCTAAAATGGCCTTAATCCTGAACACACAGAATGGAAAAAGTTAAAGTCAAGATACGGTGCACCGGGAAAGGAGTGTTTTTGTTTTACCAAGTAATTGTATTTAAAAAAAAAAAAATACAATACGTGAAATACTCACATTAAGTGGGTTCCCAGGGCACACTTAAAGCAAAGACAACATGCCTTTTTTTCCTGCAAGGGGCATGTTGAAAAATGCAAAGCCTTTGTGGGCAGTTTTCATTTTGTAAAATCCTTTTATTATCCATTACGTTTCTTTCCTTGGGTTCCTTAACATTTTCAGGTCGAAACCCATGGCACTTACCCGCTGATGTGAGATGTCAGAAACCCCAGCAGGGACCTGCGCTCTAAGGCGGCGCGGGGGGGGGGGGGGGAATAACTCCCTGTTCCCGGTCTGGCCTAGGAGATGCCTCGCCTGATCCCCAAAGAGTTAACTGTTTCTTCCCCTTCTTCCCCTCCTCCCCTCCCCCTTCCAGCTTTTCAAATTGCACCTCGGAAGAAACTCCATCTACTTTCCTTTGAATTCTAAGGGTTTTGAGTCAGAGAAGGGATGACTCTTCTCTTTATCTCCTTAGAGATAAAGATCACAGAGCCCTGGGGCTGGTTTTGCTCTGCGGTTTCCAGGATGGAATTCAGCTGAGCAGCCCAGGGGCGGGGCTGATTCTTAAATGGGCCTCTGAGTGCAGCTGATTTAATTAAACCGGGACTTTTTGTCTGTGTTCTAAAGGGCCCTCCGTTTTTCTCCACTGCCTTGCTCCTTTGTGCCGAGGAGCCGGGATGTCAGAACTAGAAACGGAGATACTTATTCTCACCTTCTGAACAGAGTTTCAGGAAGGGACTATCTTGAGGTGTGGGTATGGTTCAGGGATGCTGTAGCACCCAGAGAGTGGCCGTCGGGGTTGGAGGGGGGGAGAGTGGTCCCCACCCCTGGACAGTGTAGTCCATGGAGAGCTGGAGCCCGGAGGAGCGCCCCCTAGTGGGAGCAGTCACCGTGCAGCCCGCCCAGGGAGAGAGCAGGGGCACGGAGACAAACTTCCCTCTCCTCCTGCCTTTGATCTCCTGCTGGTTGTCTCCCATTGGCCAAACCCATCCCAGCCAGCAAGGGAGCCTGGGTGATGAGGTTCAGACAGGTCAGCCTCACTGAGAACAGGGCGGGGCAGAGGAGGGTAGACAGTGGATCTAGGGATCAACAGAACCCCTGGCAGATCATTCTCAGACCCCTGGTGTGAGGAGTAGGGACCCACAGAGGCCACCTTGTGGATTTATGCAGGGTTATGACTGGGAGGGATGAATCGGCTCCCTCATACCCCCACCACCCCCAATGGAGGACCTTCTTCATTCTCTTCTTTGCTAAATGACCAACCGACAGCCTGGGGCACCCCATAATTCCCAGCACAGAGGTAGTGCAGGGACAGCCCCAACTTCCCTTTTAGCATTGCCCTGTAACTTTTGGCAACACCAAAGCCCATGGTGTCTATAGTGACAGCAGACACAGTAGAACTGCCCCATGAGGGAGCCCAGCTCTGCCACAGAATCCAGGAGCAGGCAGAGGATGTTGGTCCTCCTTCTCAAGGCTCTCGGGCACCCCCGTGGCACAGGAGAGGATGTGGAGCTGGGCTACTTCAGTGGTCCTCTGCCTTCAAGAGCAAGCAAAGAAATGCTATCAATTACTGTCTAGATGTAGTCCTCTAGAATGTGTTTCATGGAAGGCAAGTCCGACAAGGATGCTATAAAATCAAATCAGTTTCAGCAATCTGTATAGTCTTTCTAGGAAAACTGAGAGACGTGTTAGCACATTAAAGACTCTGAGAAGTCCTGCAGCGAAGAAATCTGTTTAATTCTCTTTACCCTAAAGGCTTTGCCCACAAAGCCCTTCCTTAATGAAACACCTGTTCTAGTCCCTTGAACCACTTTGAGGAAGATGAGTTGAACCAGGAGCTAGTCCATGGGGTCATGGGCATCAGTGGCTGGAGCTTGGAGAAGACCTAGCTTACACAGACATTGTAGCCATGGTTCTCGCCAAAAGTGGGCCTTTACTCAGCCAGCAATTCCAGGTTAGTGGTTTTCAAATGGATTGTGTTTTAAGACTAGAATAACATTCCATCATTATAGCATGTTAACTTGTGTTATTTCACCCCCAGCAACAGAACCAACGTCAGGTTGATCTATAACCACAATAACTCGAGTACCATTAGGTCAGAGTTTCAAATGTAAAAGGTCATAACGGTGCAAATGAGATTAAGTATCAGGGCATTCACAGGGCAGGATGGATAAAGTCATGGGATCTGACATCAGCCCCCGGGAGCTCAAATCCCAACTCCATCACTTCCTAGCTTCGAGGCCTGGGGAAGTCACTCACCCTCCAGGACCAAATGTTCTCCTCTTTAAGATGGTGATGATAATAGCACCCACCTCAGGGACTGCCACGAGCAAGGGAACCTTCCCTTCCCCCCTCGTGCCAGCAAAGCCCGCTTTCAGGGAACACGGAGTAAAAGATGAACATTCTGGCCTTGCTGAGGGCTTGGAACTAGTTCATATTGTTTTGATTTGGCAGAGAAAACAAAGAACATTAGCAGATGACCATGTTGAAGACAAAACAAGAGACTATTAGGATGACACAGCTGTATGATGTAATGATGTTGAGTTTTGTGTGTTCTGGAAAAATCAAGGTTCCTGAGACCAAAGTTATGACAAGTTATGTTTAACCCCATTGCCACACTCACTGAGATTATTCGTTTGGTTACATAATCATTCCAAATTTTGTTTCATTGTGCAACCCTGTAAGTATTTTAAATTATCTTATCAAATACATTTTTTTATCGTCTCTCCTTGTCTCTCCCTCCCTCTCTCTTTTCTCAAGTTTCTTCCCCTCTGAAGAGAAGTTTTCAACTTCAAAACTTTTAAGACACAAATTTTTAATGTTTTCTCCCCCTTTGAAATATCCATCATTTCCTTCGTGTGACAAACAACTAAGAAGCGTATCTTGTTTTCAAGACAAAGAATAAATGTCTTACATTAACTGTGAGGATCTTTTAGAAACAGAAGTTCTCTGATCCTTGCATATGGCAAAGAAGGACAAAACTAAGGGCCGACTGAACTATGGCAGTTGTCAGTGGACATTTGCTTCGAGGCCCCCTCTCTGACTGACGAATCACTTAACATGGCGTCCCCTGTGTCAGTCCCGGCGGGAAGCTCCCCCAACCCAGTTCATCATGCCTGGCGAGGCACAAATGCACATTCATCAAACCTGCCCCTGCCTTTGCTCCACTTTGAAATGTCTTGTAAAATTGCCAGTTTTAATGCAGATGCGTGAATCAGGCCAAGGAACTGACAGGGTAGGAGCACCTCAGCGTTATTCCCCTCCTCAAAAACACTCGGCATCGCTCAGTACAAAACACTTGGCATGACTTGTGTGCACAAGCTCTTGGCTTATCCTAACAGTTTTATTTTTAACTCAAGTTAAAAGAGCCGTGTGTGACCGTGTGTTTTCATTCAGATCGACTCTAAATTGCTGTGATTACATGTTTAGAGCTTTACATATGTTGATTAAATTTCAAAAACCTCTCGTTAAGTAATTAGGTTCTTTGGATCAATCTCGTTCCGTGTAGTTGGTTGTTGCATCACATTACTATTTAGGCTGAAGGACATTTGTTTCGCTCACCCTGGCCGGTATCCCTCAGTGTGAATTATTCCAACGATTGTACCTACTGTTTGCCCCTTTTTACGGCAATCGCCTTATAAACTCATGAGTCAAATTTTTCTGCCTTTAATTTTTCCTCAGATTATTCCCTTTGTCTGATTTTCTCTTTAATTTTCAAAGGCTCTTAAAAAACTGTCTTGTTTCTTTCAACATCGCACAATTTTCTAAGAAATAAACTGTTTTCCGGGCGCCTGGGTGGCTCAGTTGGTTAAGCAACTGCCTTCGGCTCAGGTCATGATCCCGGAGTCCCGGGATCGAGTCCCGCATCGGGCTCCCTGCTCGGCGAGGAGCCTGCTTCTCCCTCTGGCCCTCACCTCGCCTGCTTCTCCCTCTGGCCCTCACCCCTCTCGTGTACTCTCTCTCTCATTCTCGCTCTCTCAAATAAATAAATAAATCTTTAAAAAAAAAAAAAAAGAAAGAAAGAAATAAACTGTTTTCCTACTACACATTGCAGGTTCATCTTAACTCTCTTAACCTGCTTCGAGCAAACCGAAGGTCATCAATCAGAGATAATTCACTCAAAATGTGTCATTGTTTTAAATTAATTTCATCTCTTTTATGCTTTCTGGATTTTTTTCAGTTGCCAAATGCCAACCAAGATTTTTCTTGGAAAAATCACATCATGAGTTTCTCTTTGTGTCTTCTGTCTTGGCACTATGGTTGTTACAGTCACTCGACAAATTTACAATTTATGTAGCTGACGCCATGTCCTTTGGACAATTTTATCATATTTTAAAGACTTAGAAGTTGCTTTTTCAGGGCGCCTGGGTGGCTCAGTTGTTAAGCGTCAGCCTTCGGCTCAGGTCAGGATCCCAGGGTCCTGGGATCAAGCCCCACGTCGGGCTCCCTGCTCAGGGAAAGCCTGCTTCTCCCTCTCCCACTCCCCCTGCTTGTGTTCCCTCTCTCGCTGTCTCTCTCTCTGTCAAATAAATAAATAAAATCTTTTTAAAAAAAAAGTTGCTTTTTCTTGCAGGAAAGTTTGGAGGGTAGGTGTGGTTGACAGTGAGGGGGTGGTAAGACCTCATGCTACCATTTCAGTGTGAAGAATGTTTATAAATGGGGGCATTCCCTGACTTTTCCCCCAGTGCTGAGCCTGGTTCTCTCTCACTGCCCTGAATTACCAAGGTGCCCTGAAAGGACCCCCCACCCCCGGTCCCAGTTCCAAAACCTGAGCTCAGAAGCTGCACCTCCTCCGCAGGTGTACCTGGCGGCAGGCACCGTGTACGGACTGGAAGGCCAGCTGAATGAACTGGAGGGTGCCGCCCGCTGCATCCACAGTGGCACCGATGAGACCGAACTGGCAGATCTGGAGGACCAGGTGGCCACGGCAGCAGCCCAGGTCCACCATGCTGAGCTCCAGGTAAGAACTCCCTCTCTGCACAGATGGAGCACCATCATGAAAGGGGAGAGGGCACCCCATCTTCCACAAGAATGATTGCAGAGCCTTTCTATCAGTTCGGTAGTGTGCTTGCACGGACCTTTTGGGTGGGTTCCACCAAAAGGACCCTCCTTTTTAAAAATGACAGCCTTGATAATATATCAGATTTCTCTTTAAACCTATGACACCTTCCTCTTGGACAAATTCCCTGACCCACAGGTGGGTCTCCTGGCCAAATAGATCCCCATTCCATCCCAAGACCATCCTTCCCTAACCTTGATCACATGGTTGATGACTTACTTGATGCCAGTTTCCCCCTCTATACACTAAAAGCCCCATGAGGACAAGACTACAGCTGCCTCGCTTAGCACAGTAACTCCAGTGCCTACCATAATACTGGACATGGGTTTGGCACTCCATAAAAATGAGGTGAATAAATGAATGAAATTAAAAGTGTGGATTTCTCAGACCAATATTTTGCATGATTTAGATATGGCCGATCCAGAACTGAAATGATGCTATTTGTAACTTTGTGAAGACACTAGTTTGAAGCTTTCATGGGTATTCCCATGGCCTCTGACTCTGGATCAGAATGGACTGTGGACTAAGTCGCTGATTCTCAGACTGGGGTCCATGAGACATGCTGGTCTCTATGGTATACGCTCAGTATAGACCTCTCTGGTTCAGTGATATTTCCACAGACCTTGCATCTTAAAACTGCATCCTAGGGGGACCTGGGGTCAATGGAAACCACCTATGGATAGAGAAGATGATGATCTCGAGTGGTAATTATTTTTTAAATAAATATGTTTGTTTTAGAGAGTCAAAAATCCCTACCACTACTGGCAGCATTAAGCACTCTAGAGAATGTGAGGGCACCCATTCTCCACCCTGTGGATGAGTTAAGGCTGCAGGCTAGGAATGGTCTCATTGCACATAGCGCTGTCGACTATTCATTATCAGCAAGAATGGCTGAAAACCATCTCTCCTCAAATACAAATTATTTTCCAGAAATGGAATGTTGGTTTCCACCCAACATTTAGTCAATGTATGATCAAAATTATATACAGTAGAATCAAATCATTTGTTTTCTGGGGGTATACTTTGCAGCAAATACTTCTTGAGTGGTTTAGCAGGAAGTAATATCATTTATGGGTGTTTGGCAAGGTTTTACTCGATAGTTATTCCTGCTCTAGATATTTCTAGTCTTAAATTATTGGAGCCATGTTTTATGGCAGAAAATCCTGGAGTCCAAAATGCCCATGTTCTATGTGTTTGAATGTGCCTAGTCTTTATACATTTTTAAATGTGACAGTAATGTTATCAATAATACCTAGTGTTCAGTGAGCCTTACTTGGTGCCATGAGTTGTACTCGACACCTGACCTCGTTATTGTAATTAATCCTTTCAGCAACTCCATAACATAGCTACTGTTATTTTCCCCTTTTATTTCTAGGGAGCCTGAGGCTCAGGGAGGTTAAACCACTTGCCAAGGTCAAATAGCTAAAGAGTAATGAAGCCAGGACTTGAACCTGTCTTTCTGACCTCACAGCCACATTCTTCACCAGTCTGTGCTGTGTGGTTTTCTGAGAAATGTGCTGGTCCTGCCATCAGACACATATCCACTTACAAACTGTAGTCCTTAATTTGCAAGGGAGGTTGTCAACTTTGCCTTCAGTTTTATGGATCTTCACAATGTGGGAATCCTCAGTACCATGGAGACTCCCCCTACTGCCTGCCTGCCACCAGAGAATGAAGCTTCGTGCTCCCTGTTGTCTGTTTCATCCCAAGTTGTCCCCACTGAGGAGGGTAGATACGCTAAACTTGTTCTTGGATTAGGTCAGACTCTAGGGACTCTCTCACTTTGGAGTTTACCCTTGGCACAGGATTGCCCAGTGCTTTGGGAGATTGCAGGATGACCCATGGGGTGGGGGGTGTGCTACTGTGCTGTCCACTGTATCATGCAGCATCATCTCTGTGAGCTTCCTGGGGAAGGTCTCTCTTAACTCTCAGTATCAGGAAAAACTGTTCTTCTGAGCACTGGGGTCTTTGTCTTGTGGACATAGAATCCTACACTGATCTCTTTGCTTTGGCTCCCAGGAAACTCAGACCTGAATTTGTCATCCCCTCTAAGCAAGTGTAAGGATCACTGGGTATGCAGTCTTAGGAATGAAGTGGAACATAACTAGGTAGATAGATAAGAGAGAGAGAGCAAACTGTAGGCAAAATCAGCCCTCAGTAGCCTCCTTTCCTCTTTCTCTGGCCTTTGCCCTATGAACTAAAACGCAAAAACTTAACCCCTTCTTATTCCACAGCCTGCCAGTCAGCAAATCAGGAGGCGAGCAGCTTGCTCTCCCAGTGACCTCTCTCCCAAGGCCTGCCAAGCAAGGCCTTCCATCAAAACTGCTTGCAGGAAAGAACATGGGCATCTAATCCACACCAGCTGCACATGACTGATAAAAGTTTAGCCTGCAACCTTTCTCAGGGGCCTGTGCAGGTTACTGGTCTATAAGCCAAAGGAATGCAGCTTTCAATTTGAAATTTGAGGAGCCAGAACAAGAAGGCATCGGGGGGCCAGGGAGGGGCAGGGGCTGCACGGTGTCTCCCCTGGGAGCTGGCTGCTGGACAGCTTGGAGTGTTTCACCAGCTGTCACAGCCTTGGCCTCCGCCCTCCGCATCTTCCTCTTCTGACCAAGACCACCTGCGCTTGGGGCGAGGGGAAGCAGCTCCCATATTCACCGACCCTTCAGTCCTTCTCTCTGCACTTCTG
The DNA here is from genome assembly GCF_003265705.2 of Callorhinus ursinus. Taxonomy (NCBI): domain Eukaryota; kingdom Metazoa; phylum Chordata; class Mammalia; order Carnivora; family Otariidae; genus Callorhinus; species Callorhinus ursinus. Next base: position 139,596,976 of record NW_027397063.1, on the reverse strand, counting down.
TAACATCTGTCCCAATAAGCTTTGTCCGAAGAGGTCCTCAGTAAATGACAGCAGAATCTGAATTTGTTCTGAGCAGCTCAAGAGAACGGAGGGATAGGGGAGGTGGCAGAGCCCTCTGGGGCCACACACACTGGCTGCTGGCCGACTTTCAGGTTCCCTGTCTGATGCCCTGGCAACACTCAGGCTGTGTCCAGAGATCACAGGACAGCTGTGACCCCCATCTCCTCCCTCCACCACCAGCCTGTTCCCGCCTCTCCCCATGTCCCCCATGCCGGGCCTTGGCAGATCCTCTTAGAATGTGGCAGTGTGGCAAGAGCATGAGGACTGGCAGGAATTTGGAGCTCTGCCCCAGACCAGCTGTGAAATGTTGGCTCTGTTACTTATCCCTCTGAGCCACAGATCCTCATCTATAGAACCAAGAGAATGGTACCTCTGTCATAGGTTTATGAATGAGTTCACGTATTTAAAATGCTTAGCATGGTGATAGCACATATTAATTAATTTCTAAGAGCAGGGACTATGTCTTCTTCATCCCTGGGGACGTGGATGGGTTAGGGTTCTTTCTGGGCACTGACTGGGCTCTTGCTCTCTGTATCTGCCTTAAGACTCTTGAAACGTAATCTGAACTCTCTCTGATCTTCTGATGTTATAGTGGAGGAAACTGATGCCCAGAGAGAAGAGAGAGTTTCTCAAGGCACTTGTCCTTTTAATGAAAGAAATGGACTTGAACCAGGGACTGGTGGGCCTCCCTCCTAAGAGTTGGTGCTGTGGTTTGGTTCATGGAGTCATGGTAGAACAAAGAAGGACCTATAAATCATACTTGCCTTTCAAGGCTCTCATCAAGTGTGGCTCACTCTGGAAGCCTTCCTGATCACCTCCCTCCCCTCTCCCCACCATGATGGGCCACGGTTCCCATCATGCCCAGGGCTTCTACTTATCTCTAGAGAGATATCCCTGACAAGGGTGTTGATATACTCTAGAGCTATCAAACTAGACATTTAAATTCACAAAAGAAGGCCTGTGTTTTATCTTCTTACCACAGCACTAGATAGAGAAGGGCTTGGTAGAAGTTGAATGAATGAGGGGCACCTGGCTGGCTCAGTCGGTGGAGCATGCGACTCTTGACCTCGGGGTTGTGAGTTTGAGCCCCACATTGAGTGTAGAAATTACTTAAAAAAATAAAATCTTGGGCGCCTGGGTGGCTCAGTTGGTTAAGCGACTGCCTTCGGCTCAGGTCATGATCCTGGAGTCCCGGGATGGAGTCCCACATCGGGCTCCCTGCTCAGCGGGGAGTCTGCTTCTCCCTCTGACCCTCTTCCTTCTCGTGCTCTCTACCTCTCATTCTCTCTCTCTCAAATAAATAAATAAAATATTTTAAAAAATAAAATAAAATAAAATCTTTAAAAAAAAAAAAAGAAGTTGAATGAATGAATGAATGAGCATACATCAAAGCAGATTTGTTCATTATAGATTCCTGTCATTTTTAACAAAGATTCCCCCCACCTGTGCTTTTCCCCTACTGATTCTTTCTGTTGCATTAAGATCTCTGATATCGAGAGCCGGATTTCAGCCCTGACCATTGCAGGATTAAACATAGCACCGTGTGTGCGCCTCACAAGAAAACGAGATCAGAAGCAAAGGAACCAGGTGCGTTTGTCCCTCACTTCCTCTGTTGGAATATTGCACGACCTGGAAAATTTAGAAGATAAAATATCTTTGGCTTTGCAAAGGTGTGTTGACTGCTGTGTTCTGTTTGTAGGTACAAACCATCGACACATCAAGGCAGCAGAGGAGGAAACTGCCTGCCCCACCAGTGAAAGGTGTGCTTACAGTAAAACCACAGAGCTACCAAAGAATTAAGCCTGACTTACTTACTTTGAGTGACTCAGTGATTTGAGTTTGACGACCAGACCTAATGGGGAGTTCTCACCCAGAAGTGCTCTTGTGAAGAATTTTATCTTGACTTGAATCCCCCTAAGAAGCAGACCCCAGGACAAGGATGGGATTTGGGAAGTGATTCCAAGACACACTGGTAGGAGAAGCAAGAAATGATTCAGGGAAGGAAATTAAGTCAATGCAGTGCAATTTAATTCATAGTTAATTTCTCTGGGCAAATGAGGCTAACTCCCGCCTGAGGACTTCAGGGAGATAGCATCGATTGCACTTCAGAGTTTCCTGCCCAAAGAATAGGAAAATGAGGATTTCAACTCTCAGCTATCAGCCCCTGACATTTACTGGGGGGAGGCATTAATTCCCTGGTACTTCTGCCCCACCCCATGCATGAGCCGAGAGAGAATGACGGTGCTTGCAGAAGCACGCTTTTGGAAGGTGCTGGATGCCAGAATGTGTGGTGATGTCAGGGAAACGTGGGCAGGGCATCAGAGGCATCTAACACAATGCACAACCCACAGGGGATTCCAGAGATGCTGGTGTTGTCCCCCTCCTCCACTGGGCGTCTTCAACAATTTCCCTGGATTCAGGAGCCATATATGATGGTACCAAACTAGGACTTAGGTCTACAGATCAGAAGAGTAGACAGTCAGAAGATATGTTTGAGTCTTGGCTCCATCATTCTTTGTTCAGCATTTATTGAATCCATAAAGCCCCATACAATTACAATGTATTACAGATCCATGGTCCCTTATTTGAAACCCTTGGATAAGTATATGTTTCAGAATGTCTTGGACATTAGAAAGGTAATATGGTACATGTATAGTATAATTCCTAACAGCGCCCTCCCCGTGGTGTCTGGGGCAGCATCTGATAAACACATTAACAAGAGAATGTTTACTCTCGGTGGGATGGACAAGGATTTTAAATGGCCATATGTCAGTGTAAGTCAGGTTTTGCCATTGGACAGTTTGGGCCCCAAAGTTTTACGGATTTACAACTTTTAGAGCCTATATTCCAGAATCGCAAATAAAAATTTATGAACTATAGACAGCGCACCTGGGTGGCTCAGTCAGTTAGGCATCCGACTCTTGATCTCAACTCAAGTCTTGATCTCAGGGTCATGAATTCAAGCCCTGTATTGGGCTCCATGCTGGGCGTGGAGCCTACTTAAAAAAAAAAGAATTTATGAACTATGGTAGATTATCTCCAAGCTACCCTTTCCTGGAAAGCCATAAATGATTCTTGAATTTGTTTGGTGCATATCATAAAAATAAACACAAAATTAAAAGCTTCTGCAGTCAGACCTGTGGACTGGAATGAGATGCCAAATCTAGAACCAAAATCTGGGTCATGAGGACACCTGGTCTTTCTTCCTCAACACTCAGCCCAGCTTCTGGTTATCACTTATTTCTATTTGTTTCCTTTTAGCTGAAAACATGGAGTCATCTTCAGTGACCACCATGAAAACATTTAACCGCAACTTCATTCTCCAAGGCGCCTCGACAAACAGGACTAATGAAAGGAAAAGCACCACCAAGGATTTGATGGTAACTCAGCTGTGTCTCAATGCCCATCGCTTGCACTGTAGATGGGGCCTCCATTCTTTAGCCCTTCTGTCCGCAGCTCCCCCATCAGAGGCCCAGGAAGCATCCTTCCTGCATGATCTCACGGTCTGTTGGTTGGGGACGTGGGGGGAGTATGGGGAACGGGGTGGGGGGTGTGCAATGAGAAGTGATGAGCACCCTACCTGGTATTGCTAACCTCTTCGATATGTGGATACATCCTCACAACTATATATCCCGTTCCTTGTAGGGTTTGATATGCGAGAACTAAAAATGTGTACATAGGAATGTAAGGTCTGGTTGAGGTGTCAGAGTTTTTATCCTGTTTTTGATCCATGTTCACTCTTCCTTAAATTTCTTGTTAGCCATTAATTACTTATTGCGTTCCTGAAAAAAAGTCAACAGCTGCCCCTAAATGCAAAGGAAGGGACAGGAGATAATTTGCACAAACTCCGGAGAGCCTGTAAAGAGGGCTAACGGATCGTTTGACCAAACACCTACCTATGCTAGGTGCTCCTTCTATGGGAAGGGCTGATCCAGCTAAACTGCCTCAGTGGTACCATTATGCTGAAGGCAGACGGGGGGGGGGGGGGGGGGGGGGGGGGTGACAAGACTGAAGCAAGGGCAAGTTTACTCTGTTGCCTTTTACACATCACCCATCCCTCCCTTCCCCTTCCTCCCCCTCATGGTCCCTGTACCCTGAGTGCAGGAACCCCAAGTAATGGCATAATGGTGGCCATGCCCTTTGGGGTTACCGAGTGGCAACAGCCTGCCCACTGCTTTTTCTTCACTGCTCAGCCATGACCCCTGACCTTTTCAAGTCCAATGACTTTGCTCCGGGCAGTTACTTTAAAAGAGCTAAAACGCTGCATTTATCGCACTTAAAAGGGCAGACCATTAGGGCCAGGGAAGGAATCTGTTATAAATAAAATAGTTATAAACATTACCTTTCAGAGAGAGAGAGAACAGAGATTAGTGGTCGCCAAGGGCTGTGGGGGAGGGGCCAGAGGAAGACACCACTTGACGGGTAAGAGGTTTTGGTAGGCTTTGAAACTGGATAGAGGTGGTGGCCACGTGACATTGTGAGGGTAGTAAATGCCCCTGAGTTGTTCGCTCTTTTTGGGGGGGGTGGGGCTGGGGGTGGAGGGGGGATCGAGTCTGGAGCAGGGACGGCGCACTCATGTCTCCCCGCAGGAGCCCGCTCCGGAGTCGGCTGTGACGTATTAGCGCCCCGGGACTCCACTGCCAGTGACCCACTGCCTCCGGCCGTACACGACAGTGCCTTGACCCAACAGCCATCGAATACTGTACGGATTCCCACCCGTGGAGAGGGCGTGGGGGAGGCCACGGTGCGCCGCTGCCCAGGGCTGTCCCGATACCTCACCCAGAAAGCAGTCCCGGACTTGCGCACTGCGGTCCTGCCCGCGCTCTGCCTTAGGCTCGCAGGGGGATCCGAGACAGCCAGCCGCGCCGCGGGTTTCCAACAGCAGAGCTCCGTGTGCACAAGATGCATCTTTTCCCTGTCCGCTTTGCTACTCTGTCGTCTTTAAGATCTCTCTCTCTCTTTTTTTTTTTTTTTTTGGTCCCTCTGATTCAACTAGAAGTACGTGTCAACAGTTATTTGTCCAAAGGAAAACAGTTGGGGGGTGGGGGGCGGAAGGAAGGGAGATGGGTATTATCATTTAATTCACCATCAGTTCTTATCTCTCACAAGCATCTTTGTCCCCCAAGCGCTAAGGCAAAAAAGTGCAAATGCCCCGCCGTAGTGAACCATCGGGACTGTCCCATTTGGAGAGCGTGCACCCGGGCGAGCATGCAGGTCTCCCTTTGGCCACCTCCTTCCCGGGAAGTTCCAACCCCCTCCACCCCTCCACCCCCATCCTCCGGGCATAACCAGTCAACCAGTCATTCCCATCGCTTTGCCATCACAAGCCACGAAATGGAAAGCTTGGCCTCACCCACGCCATGGCCAGGTCTATCTGAAACAAGGTCTCATTGAGAATTCAGGGCTCTTCCCTGGAGTTACTGACCGTTTCCGCACTCTGAAGGGGAGGGGAGCTTGAGAAAGCCTCAACACTGACTTAACTTTAGGGCGCTGTCCGGAATCCACATGATGCGGGTTAGCAACGACTGCGCGGCCGTGTCTAATGGGGTTTAGGTAAATGGATTCTTGCAGACAATAACCACGTGAGAAAATGTTGTCCTCCAAAATTTATTTCCCAATAAATATTCAGCAAAAGAAGTAGAATGACTTGAAAGGTAAACCTGGTTAAAGAATCGCCTTGGGAATACTTACAGGCATGAAAAAAGCAAGGATAAACTGAATTTAATGGACACAAGAGCTGACACGAGCTGCACGTTGGTGGTCTCAAATGCATGACTCCGTACGTAGAGTGTGTTTATAAAGGCAAATGGAATGGAATTTCGCACAGTGAATTGAGCATTTGCAACCTTTCTTAAATCTGTCTTAAATCTGAATCTAAGGAAGCAAATGATGGGAGGCAAGTTTGACCGAAATTCATTAAGTGATTGCTTTCAGGGAGGCAATTCCTTCTACTTTTCATCGTTAGAGCAACCCTCTTCGGTAGGTATCCCCATTTTTCAGATTTGGAAACGGAGGGGACCAGAGAGATTAGTTTGCCAAAGTCACACCTTGAAACTAAGTCTAATTGGAATGCCCCACAAAAGCCTCACTCCGTGTTTGCTTCAACTTCTACATTCTTTTGCTGCTACACACATTCCCAGACCTGATTTGCTGCTGAGATGTGTGTTATGACTCCTTCCTGATGGGGGTCTGCCTATCTTCCAGTGATACTCCCTGCTGATGCTGTGTATGTGTTATCCCACAGAAATGACTCCTTTGAAATAAACTAAGTCTTTGGCTCTTTGTTCTGTTGGTGTGACTCAAAGCAGACAAATTTTTAAAAACACAACAAAAAAAGATCTGAGTTCCAAATAGAATGTTTTCTTTAAGAGGCATGAAAAGCAACTATTGTTGTGTTACAGTGTTAAAATATTCAGTTTTCTTTGACAAAAACGTGTACTGTGTAAGCCTTGCAAAAAAACAAAAACAAAAACAAAAAAAAGAAGAAGAACCCTGCTCTATGGCATTTGAAATTTTATAAAGGTTTCCTTGTGCCAAATAAGTGCAAAGATTTAATTTACTATTAAAAACCATAAGCATATGTTATAGTTTCAGAAGAATTATTTTGTCATCAAGTGATTTTGATCTTTGGTGTCAATATTTATATTTAGATTAATTTTTATAAAGGAAAATATTTTAATGGTTTAAGAAAATGAGGACAATAGGACCATATCTTTGATGACTTCTGAAAGTTATGCTTGCCTTCATGTTATGTGCATATTGCCAAGAATTACTGTCAAGAGAAATGATAAAGAAGTAAAAGTCATTTATGAAAAATAATGTCTGTGGGTGTGTGGTTGTTTGGGTTGCGGAGGACTGAGTGCAGAGAGGACAGGGAAAGAACGTTCAAAGCTACTGTTCAAAGCTACCGTTGCCCCCCACCCCCCTTCTTTCTAGTTACACCACTTGCTTCTCCATTACTCATTGTCCTGAGAGCAGAATTCCCCAGTCTAAGACCAGCAATTCTCAAAGCAGGGGGCAGGAGGGGAGCAGTGTGGGTTTATCCCTCAGGAGACCTTTCTGATTGTCATAACTTGGTGGGGGGTTGCTACTGGCATATAGTGGATAGTGGCCGGGGACGCTGCTAAACATCCTACAACGCATAACCACCCGCAACCGAGAATTATCTCACGCAAAATGTGAACAGTGCCAAGGCTGAGGACCCTGGGACCCTGGAGGTAAGCCAGCACACGAGCGGGGAGGCCCCTGCCGGTCTCTGCAGGGACGGGGTAGCTATGCAGGAAGCAGGACTGTGACTCTCCCAGAGTCTTTCACAGGTTCAGTGGCAACTGTGGCCTCTCTGAGGCCGGCCTGCCCAGACACTGGACGTTGCCATCCCCAAGGAGGAGTAGGAACTCTCCTCCGACTGGAAATGAGTGAGAGAATAACACGAATGGAAGCCACGGGCCTTCGCCACCTGGTGGCCTAAGACGGTCGTATTCAAACTTGAGTGGGCATCAGAATCACCTGTTAAGACACAGATTCATGGGATTCACCCAGTCATCCCCAGCGCTCGGTCTACCTTTCTCTACATGACTACTCAAGTGCCTGGCACGACAGTATTTGCTAAGCATTAGAAGCAAGCAAGCTAACATTTAGGTGGACAAGGCATTTCAGGTGGGGGGAGAAAAACATCAGCAGGCCCATCTGAGGTCCTCTTCAGGCAGGATTTTCTGGCTGGAATTCCTGGTTTCTCCATCCTCCCTCCCCACGGCCCCACCCCCACAGGGCAGCCAGACACGTAAGACAGTGAAGACAGTCCAGTCACTTTCCAGCGGCAGGAGCATTCCACCTCTAACCCAGAAGCCCCCAAAGCATTGCTGAGCAACCAATCTGCCTCGTCAATCTGAATATTCAAGAGAACCTATTGAGCCAACAAGTTGAGTATCAAGACTGAGGGGCAGCTATACTCCTAGAAAATTTACAGCTCTTCATGCTTCTGGGGTAAATGGGAACAGTGTGGCCATGATATTTTCCCCTAAGAGATTAGTGCTTGATTTGCCATGACCAAAAAATAAATAAATAATAATGTGACCTAATATTCAAAGCACTTGAAGGCTGCCAGAAAAAACTAGGCTCTACTCTTAAGACTTTCCATTTCACATTTACTCTGTGGCCTATCGCCTTATATGTGAGATGGGTTATAAAAATCTTCCTAGTGTTGTTAAAAGGTTAAATGAAAAAAAAAAAAAGGTTAAATGAAATAACCCATGAGGAAACTCAGCAGAATCCTGGAGTACTAGAGGTACTATAGTGTTACAGGTATATTTATTATAGATGTATATATAGTATATTATAGGTACTTTTCCTTAGGACAAGAAATCATTCAGGGGCACCTGGGTGGCTCAGTCGTTAAGCGTCTGCCTTCGGCTCAGGTCATGATCCCAGGGTCCTGGGATCGAGTCCCACACTGTGGTCCCTGCTCAGCGGGGAGCCTGCTTCTCCCTCTGCCTGCCACTCCCCCTGCTTGTGGTGTCTCTCTCGCTCTCTCTCTCTCTCTCTCTCTGTGTCAAATAAATAAATAAAATCTTTAAAAAAAGAGAAATCATTCAAATATGTACACCATGACTTAGGCAAAATGCTGTGCCTCACTCTTCCTACCAACAGTAAAAAAGATCATTGCTCTAAAATATGCACTCCGTTTCCACCCTGACTCTGGGAGGAGCGCACTACCCTTGACGTTGGGCTTGGCCATGTGACTTGCCTTATGGTTGGTGGAACATACTTGTCTTAGTTCATGGGGCTGCTTTGACAAAATTCCAGAGACCGAGCAGTTCATAAACAACAGAAATTATTTCTCACAGTTCTGGAGGCTGGAAATCCAAGACCAGGGCACCAACATGGCCAGGGGCTGCGGGAAGCTGTTGCAGACTGTCAGCTTCTTACTGTGCCCTCGAATGCAAGCAGGCAAGGGATCTCTCTGGAGCCTTTCCTAAAAGCACACTAATCCCAACTGTGAGGATGGCTCCTCGTGACTCAGTCACCTCCCAAAAGCCCCACCTCCTTACGCCATCACCTGAGGGGTTAGGTTTCAACACATGAACTTGCGGGGGAACACAAACATTCTCCAACCCTTGGTTTGGACTTGGCCGCATGACTTCCTTGGCTAATAAGATGGTAGGAAAGAGCTACATAATTGGCTTTTGAAATATGTTTATGGAGTTGGGTTTGTCCATTTACATTTTGCCGTTCTGAGAACATGCCACAGGCAGCCCACTGTCCAAGGAACAGACCCAGACAACCAACCTGTGGCTTGCGGCCAAGCTCAGCTGAGCACAGCTGAGTGAGATCAGCAAAACCACCCCACCAACCTTTAGACATACGAGCAAGAATAAACCATCCCTCTTTTAAAGCACTGAGATTGACAGTAGTTTATTACACAGGAATGACTAACTGATTCACTCCCTGAAAAATGCATTTTATCGCCTTAGATTAATCCTTCTGTTGGGGGTGAAATGAAGATGAGTGGCTATCAACGGTAAAATTGCATGCCAATATGAAGGATGGATAAGCAAAGTGTTGAGCTGCTTGGTTTTGACATTTCACAATTTATATATGAAATGTCTGTTATGTTTACATGTTTCCCCAAAATGTAGCACCTCTCGCTCTCTCTCTCTTTCTCTCTCTTGCTCTTGCTCTCGCCCTGTGTGTGTATGTGTATTGATCTTTCCAAAAGGTCCTCTATTCATTGAAATTTTTGATAAAACACTAAAGCACAAGAGACATTTGGTGTGTTATTTTAAAAATAACTTCTCACAACAACTACTCCATTTTCTCCCAGGGGAAGTATTTCCCATGCACAATTTGCATTTTACAGAACAGTTGGTTGTGTGAAACTTCTGTCCCTGCAATTGCGTTATAATTATGACAAAGTGCAGGTAAATGGAGTTGCATTTTAAACAGATTTCAAGCGGCTAGAAAACTTTAATACCCACTTCAAACATCAGAAACCTCAAAGAAGTTATTTAGAGGGACCCAGTTTGGTAGAATCAAGTCCTACAATATGGAAAACTATGTTTTATATCAAAGCTATAACGTTTGATAAAGATGAAAGCATTAAGGTAGTGCTTCTCCAATGTTAAGGTGCAAATTCTGCTTCAGCAGGGTCTGAGGTGGCGAGGCGGGAGGGCACAATGTTGCGATTCTAACAAGCTCCCAGGTGATGCCAATGTTGCCAGCCGCACCTGAGCAGCAAGGTTCCGAGGTTCAGTGGAGTCCGTCAGAGAGCCCCCTGTGGGATAGAGGCCAGTTACCCACAGAGGTACCCTCTTCATTAACAAATCTTTTCTGACTTTCCCTTCCTTCATTTACTCACATTCTTCCTCCCTCAGCACGTATCCTGGGGTCACCTCCCCAAGGAACTACTGAAGTAGTACAGAGTCTCCTTTGGGGAAAACCCAAACCAAGACATGCCCTGCATGCATGTGCATGTTTGCATAGGCTTCCTGCACTGACCTTCTTCAGGAATTGAGTTCTATTCATCCCGCACAGAGCCCAGCACGGAGCAGGTGCTTGAAACAAATGTGGTTCATCTAGGATGGCCAAGGTGGTCCCAGCTCTAGGACGTGTGGTTGCCCCATGCCCATGTGACTGAACTGAAGATTATGCGTGACAGGGAGCAGTCCCTCTCATGCCCAGCCAGAGGTTGGGAGTGAGCATCTTCAAGACACTGAAGTGCACAGGAGAAATCTTAACACCAACATGGAGGAGCAGGAGGCACCCCAAACCTTTACTTCACCCTTGTTCCTCTTCTAGAGGCAGTGGGGCAATCCCAGGTGGCAATAAACAGTCCAGGCACCTGCTCCCTAGAATCTAAAAGCACAAGCCCCTGTATCCATAGAGACTCACAACCTGCAGGTCCCAGTAGATGCCAGTAAATTTGGCTTAGTTTAGCTGGGCTCCAGGCTGAGCAAGAGTTAACACAGGGTTCTTGGATGCAGTCACCCCTTCTTGCCATCAGCGATAAGGCGGGAAAACTTTGAGATGCTCACTCGTTTCATTGACTTCTTTGAACACAGCCCATGTGCCCAGCCATGACCCATCTTTTCTCTGAGTGGATCCCTCTCCTTTATTCTTTGCCCACCAAAAGCCAAAACTTCGAGAACTTAACGGTTAAAGTAGTAGTCCAAAGCGGGGTACAGACGACACATGGGGTGTAAAGATGGTCAGCTGGGGGTGGGCAAAAGAAAATGCTAGAACTTCTCTTTATACTTATTTTTTATCTGGAAGTAAGTTTACCAATATGAAACATATGATAGATGAGAGGACAGGTAAATAATTTACAATGGAATATACCTATTTTGAGCATGCATTGTCAGTTTTTCCTAATGGGAGATGTGATATCGGACCAACTACTAGTTGGAAAACCTAGTATACTTCTGATGACTCAAATTCCCCCTCGAGTTGGTCCCCACCCCTGTCCTGTTAGGGACAGTGCTAACTCTCAAGACCTGACCCAGTGCTTGAAGGGCAGCTGAAAGCAGGGCAGAGGTGGGGAGGTCATCCCGAGAGCCCCAATCTATTGGTTTGGCCTGGGATGGGTGTTGCTCCACCCCTTCAGGGAAAAGCTTTCTGTCAATCCTGACTGTCTTCCTTGCTCTCCTCCCTAGCCCAGGGAGGGAATGTCCACTTACTATCCAACTATCTTAATGAACTACTGAAAGACACCAGGTTATTTTTGTCCAGAAACGACCCAGTGGGCAGCCTTGAGGTGTGGGGATTTCCCATCAAGTTTCCCTGTGGTTCTCTGAAGTGGACCCAAATGGACCCTCTTAGCTCTGCTAGGAGAGGTAAGAGCCATGTGGCATTGAGAGGCAGATGAACCAGGCAACAGCCTCCCCTCTATCCTGCTCTGCCTCCCTTGATTTATAGCACCCAAAGCCCTCCAGCCAGGTGGGCTCAGCTGTTCCCAAGCCCAGCTAACCTGAGAACCTCTGGACAGTCTATTTGTGCAGGAAAAGGGCACCAAACATCCGCACATCTGTCATCTCTTAAGATCTTCCATGAGTCCAGGAGAGTCTGTACTCTGCTATACTCAGAGCCATTTGGAGAGTATGCCTTTGGCACTTCCCAGACAGCCCCAACAAGTTTGCTAAGTTCTCAGTCTGTACTTGCCCAAGAAGGTTGGAGGGGCAGGTCTGAGAGCCTGGTGGCCTAAAGACCACGAGAGCCATCTGTGTTCTTCACCATGTGTTGTGTGTATCAAATGAAAAGGAGCAATGCTGGCCCAGAGCCATGATGGGCCACAACCACGAGGTGTTAGGTAATAAGGTGACAGGATGAAAAGGCATGTAACTGTCATTCACTGAGCTATATGGCCATTACTTAATTGAAGATAAAAGGGCAACTTGCAGGTAGTGGGAGTAATAAGTATTTTCTGTTGCACTTCCATCTTCAACATGCCTCCCTGTTTTCTTGTAATGACAGTAACTTGCACTTTTCAAGCCTGTCTTTTCTGGTGTATTCTTCCCTACTATTGTATTCACTTCATGACAAACTCACTCAGAAGTCAGAAAAAGATTTCCATCTTTGAGGAAGGGCCAGTCTTTAAAAGGGGACGGCTGGACAAGTATTCTTTGCCCTGATAAATGTAGACCATGTGTCCCAAATGCTCTGCTGAGAACAGACTCTGTGAATGAGCATTTCCATCCCATTTGTAATTTGGGTCTTTGTAGAACCATCCTGGTGATGAATGGGGTGCTTTCCTCGGTCTGGCAGAATCGAGGTTCCTTCCTTTCTGTCTTTGAATGACACTGTTATTGGCTTTTCTGTGTCCAGTAGCAATTCTGAAATGCTGCTTGTCTGAGGTTCATTGGCTCTACTGGTGTCATTTGGCCAAATGTCAACTTGGTGCCCATTGATTGTTGAACTGTCTGATGACAAAGGAGTAAGTCACACCTTCTTGACTTGAAGCAGTTAGGATTGAGCTCTCCTGGCCTCCACTCTGTCTTTGATTGCAGGAGAAAATATACATCTTGGCTAATGCTAAAATGACAGATCTAAAATGTCATTGGGAAGCCTATTCCAGGCATTGTCAGAGCCCTGTACCGTATGGGAATTCTGGATCACAGCTCCTGGCAGGGCCCCACTTACTCTCTGTGGGTCACAAACCATTAAAACTAAGACCTTTCTCAACTCTGTGTCTTCCCACATTATATTCGGTCCCCTGGAACGCCTCCCTCTGACTGTGAAAAGCCCTACCTATTCTTTAAGAAGGCTTGGCTCAAATGTCACCTCCTCTCTGATGGTCCTGACCCCTCCCAGCCTAGGAGAACCCTAGTGTAACCCAGATGGTTGAAGGTGGAAGTAGACTCCATGCCATTCAAAAACTAGGTTCAAATCTACACTGGTTCAAACTCCTCTAATTCTATTTCCTGTGAAGCCCAAAGCCTTTCCCAGAAGGCTGTGAGTTTGTGCTTATGAAGATCCATGGTTTCTGATCTCTGCTCCCTTGTTGCAGGCTCCATTTTTCACTGCACCAATCCAGACAGGAAATTTAACCCTTCACCATTTTCATTTAAAACAACAAAGACAACAATCTATCATCCCTTAAAAGTAGACATCACTGAAGGGCTGATGGGCAGCAGGAGCTTGTGGAGGTTGGGGGATGGGGTGGGGAAGTAGGTGAAAATTCATATCACCTAATAGCTGAAAATTCCATTTATTTTTTATTTATTTATTTTTTTGAGATCGTATATGGATCTCAAGATAGAGAGAAACAGAAGTCTGTCCATATCCCCCACTTGATAGATAAGGAGAAATTCAGTAACATGCCCAAAGTTACACAGCTAGTATATAGCAGAACCGAGACTCACACCTCCACTGTCAGGTCTGATCCCGGGCTCTGAGCCACTGATCTGCACTGTCCCCCAGCAGCTTTGATGTCACTTCTTCTTCTTTTTTATTTTATTTTATTATGTTATGTTAATCACCATACATTACATCATTAGTTTTTGATGTAGTGATCCATGATTCATTGTTTGCGTATAACACCCAGTGCTCCATTCAGTACGTGCCCTCTTTAATACCTATCACCAGGTTAACCCATCCCCCCACCCTGAAAATTCCATTTAGACATTCCCGTTCCTCAAAGTCCTCTTTCCAATCAATACTGGACTTCCTACACAGCGCCAGTCTCCTGTTAGGCCCTGCCTCCTCCTCTCTGACCTCCAGGATTGCTTGGCCAACTCCACAGGCCTCTGTGATGTCTTGGCCCCACTGAAAACTCAGAGCAGAGGTGTCCCACTTTCTGCCCAAGCACTTAACACAGAGAAAGCTCTCCACCTATGCAGAGTGCTGGAATTCACTGTTAGGATTCATTTTCCACCTAAGTTGCATGATTCACTCCTTCCTCTCAACACAGAGCATTTTGCATGTTCCCCCATCACCATCCCATTTATCACAGATAAACATAATTTATGTGCATGCCTGGATTGATACGGTGCATTTTGTCTTTAGTCCATGATTAGAAGTAAGACACTAAAAAGTTTGAGAGGCAAGTGACCTGCTCAGATTTGTGAGTTTATTCTTTTCAATGGCTCTGTTTTTTTAGTGTAAGGAATACATGACAGCAGGGCTAATTTGGAGACTTCCTATGGAGTCCAGGAAGGAATCAAGACAGCTTAGATTAGGGCAGGGAGAAAGGAGAATTTTGGTGGATCCAGGAGACATTTTAGAGGCAAAAACGGGATTTGGGAATTGATTGGATATGGGGAGTGAAAAAGATTGAGGTGTGAAATAAGGAAAACCTTGGTCCCATTCACCGAGCTGGGGGATGGTGAGGAAAGACAAATTCCTTTTTGGATATGTTCCATTTGTGATATTGACCAAGTGGAGAGGTGTAGGAAGTAGGTGGATCTACATTTGTAGAGACCAGGGCTGGAGGTGGAGATCAGAGGGCTACTGGGACACAGATGGAACTGGAAGTGTACACATGGATGTGGTCACTGAGGGACCTTATAAAACCTGACTGGTACCAAGGGCCCTGGGCCTGTGGCTCAGCAGGAGAAGAGCAGCCAGAAGGGTAGGAGGAAAACCAGAGAATAATGTCCACTAAAAATAAAAATCCAAAATAAATAAGTTAATTAACAATAAAAAATTTAAAAAGATAATAATAAAAATCCAGAAACTGCCAACCATCCCCAGAACACAAACAGCTGGGAAAAGCCCTGGGAGTCCACATGCACTTTTCCCTATAACTGCTGCCCTAAAGTAACCTATAGCTTCATCATAATACATTTACATTGTGGTTTCTACCCCCCTCTGGGGGGGGGGGGGGGCGGCTGTCGTGATATGGGACAAGGACCATATAGGGCCCCGAACTCCCCCTCCCAACCTGTAGGAGGAGTCCCTTAGATGATTGAAAGCCATCTCAGAGACTGTCCTAGCTCTGACCCTTAAACAATGCAAGCACAAAAAGAGAAGACACCTCCAGCCCCTCGTACGTACAGTTGCCCTCTCTGGGCCCGCCCGTTCCCCCATCCTGAAAGTGTACTTTCGCTTTTGCACTTTCTGATAAAGGCTTGCTTACTTGAGAGTTTGGCTCTGAAGTCTTCCTTGGCTGAACTCAAGAACGGAGGTCTGTGAGGAGGCTGGAAGGGACCCACCGATGACATAACCACCTCCCTACCCAGGCCCCAGGCAATAGTGAGGCTGAAAGGAGGTGCTCAAGGGTTGACGGC
The DNA here is from genome assembly GCF_003265705.2 of Callorhinus ursinus. Classification (NCBI taxonomy): domain Eukaryota; kingdom Metazoa; phylum Chordata; class Mammalia; order Carnivora; family Otariidae; genus Callorhinus; species Callorhinus ursinus. The sequence continues at coordinate 139,581,197 of NW_027397063.1, read as the reverse complement.
TGACTCAAAGAACCCAGCAGGAAGAGTGGAGAGAAGGGAGGAAGGGTAGGGAGGCCCCCAGGTTTCCTGCTAGGGCTTTTGGGTCAGTGGCAGCTCCATTTGCTAAAACAGTGGAACAGATAAGGCATATAGTAGTACTTTCTTTTACTCTGAAGTTTGCTCATATTTTTGTTCGAACTGATTTTGCAATCTCCACACTTTTTAATTAGCTACTCTGAAAGACCCCTAAAATTATCATTCTGAGTAACTAAAAGAAGACTGGTTGTAGTGTTTCCACCACTACCGTAACTTAGCACCCTTGGCTATACAACATGGGGACTGGGTTTATGGCCAATGGTTTATAATATTTTCACAACATCCTAGCTCATGCATGAAGATAAATCTTACTCCATTTTCTCTGTTCATGTGCTTACTGTGACAAATGCTCTTGAAAATATTGTCTGTTATATTGCTTGGAGTCCTTTATTTATTTTGGAATTATACATCAAGAAACAAGGATGTTGGCCTCCAAACCAATTGTTCTTACTGACCGCTCTACAAATTTTCATGTTTCTGTTAAGGAGTGTTATCATTAAAGAGGACTAATATGCAAAGGGAGTTAAGGTGAGGTGAACTGACTGGCAGGTTTTCTTTTACTTAATCTGTTTTCTCCCCCTCTCTCCGTGTCCTACCCATTTCTCAAGGCCACGAATGGCTTTATTTACATAATTGCACACATTTGTTTCCCTTCCTCAAAGGTGTTTTTGATGCAGAATAACTTCCGCTCTGTCTTTATCCTTTAGTTCAAGGGGAAATCCTAATGCATTTCCTTATTGTAGCTATGGTAGCTTATTGTAACCAGTAGAACCCAAATGGAAATGATCTGAGCCCTTCCTTGGTCTACCGATTGTTTGGAAATAGCTACCTCCTCTACTTCGGCCTTATCCTTCTCTTGACACCATGATGCGGCTGAATGCATCTGTGAGGTTGCCAGGCCACTGCGCTCAACCGTCCTCTACTGGTGACTCCTCCTTATTCAGCCTCTAGGATGCACACACCTCTTTCCTTTGGTATCCAAAACTCCATCTTCTGATTTTCCTCCTATCTTAACAATCACACTGGCAAGTCTGAGCAGACAAGGAGCCAGCAAAGGTGCTGGAAATAGTGTGACAGATGATATGGAAGAAAACCAAGAGAGGGGATGTCATAGAAACCAAAAGAAGAAAGGAGTAGTTCACTTCATCAAGTACTGAAGTCAAGTAAGGGGGGGGGAGGAAACAAAACATGAAATGACATTCAATTGGGAATATGGAGGTCAACCAAACTTAGTCAAGAATGGTCTCAGCGCTATGGAAAGACAAGCCTGTCTGGAGGGAGTTAGGAGAGATAGGTCTTGAGCAAGTGGAGAAAGTAATATAAACAACTCTTTGGAAGATTAGAGAAATGGGTCCTAGCAAGAAAAGGAATGAAGTCAAGGGAGGGTTTTTATTTTTGTTCTTTCGAGATGGAAGATGCTAGAGAATTTTTGCATCCTGTTAGAACTATACTATAGAGAGAAAGACATTATAAATGCAAGCAAGAGAAGGGGATTCTTCCAAGAGCAACGTCCTAGAAAAGACAAAGGAGGAAAACAGTGATTCTTCATCCATTGTAACAAGATGCAAGGTAGAGAGCAGAGGCACAAATGCAAGGAAATTTGGAGATTTGGTTGGTTGGATGATGTTTGTTCCCATCCGATTGTTTCTATTTTCTCAATAAAGTATAAGCAAGGCCATCAGCTGGGATGAATATAGGGGAAGAAGTTGGGTTTTGCGAAGAGAGAAAAGGTCTGAAATCATCACTGTAGTGAGAAAAAGAACATCCTAGGAAGTACAGCAAGAAGTGAGGTACTGACTGCCCTTCTGAGATTTGTGGTTTAGAATTTAAAATGAGGCTGGCTAATGAAAACAGAAATATTGGGTGTAAAGCACTTAGTCCTGACCTGGTACATAATGCACACTCAGTAAATGCAAGCTATTACTATTTTGCCACATGAGTATGTCTTTATTGTTTGCTTAGATGAGATACAATCCTATCAAGGAAGGGAGGGAGGGAGGGAGGGAGGGAGGAAGGAAGGAAGGAAGGAAGGAAGGAAGGAAGGAAGGAAGGATGAATCTTGGGTGAGATGGTTTTACCAGCATTGTAAGTCCATTAAATATGGAAAATGTTTCCAATAAAGTAAGATGATTGAATATAAGAGTCTTGAAAAGTAGACCTAATGGCCTAAGGAACCAATGAAATATGAAAAGCATGATATCAGTTAAATAAGATTTCATAAGGACATGGTACCATGAGTTTGCATCCAAATGTGGCTGTTACCAGAACCTTGTGCAGCCTTGTAACATAAGGGCATGGTTGGTCTGGGATTACAAACCTTGGTGGGCAGACTACAATATGGGTGCATCATACATAAAAAAGTAATATACTCGGTTAAAAGAGTAATAGAATCGATTAAGCAGCTCTTATACTGAAGTGAGCTAAGGAAAGAATTCTGGGAAGCTATTATTACAATGAAAATATCAGCATAAATTTGAGACTTGGAAAGGTCACTGGTCTATCCTTGAAATTAGACACAACAACCTCCTGCATCATCCCACTTCCAGAAAACATATGGGATGATATCACACGCAGCCTTAACCCCCACACTGTGATCCTTGGCCCTTCCCATACTGGGGGCAAAGGCCGAGGCTGGGGGAGGTACTGTCCTTGGAGAACAGAACAAGGTGATTGATTAAAGTCACTTTTTATTTCACCTTATTGAGAGGACCACAGAGTTTGGATCACTTAATTTGTCAGTGTGTTGGGGAAGAGAGGGATCAGTCCTTTCACATAATAGTGCATCTTATCCTTAACTAGAAGTTAAAGCCTCTATGCCACTTTCCAAATGTATATTATCAGTATCACTTTCCAAAGAGCGTTTTTGAAGTTAGCTGACTTGTACCTATGATGCTGACCTTTCTTTCCCGTGCTGTCAGGGGTCTCATCTCCTCCATCTGAGAGATGCAGGTCTCCATGTCTTCCACTTGAGTATCACCAAGTCTCCATTCTCCCCCCTGCTGAGCATCCCAAAGCCCCTCCAACCTTACTAACTAAAAAGCAACTCCCGCTGGTGGTCTTGGTTATACTTATGTTTAAAAGCCTGTCATTATGATGTGTTAAAAACTTGCAGTGTGGGGATGCCTGGGTGGCTCAGCTTGTTAAGCGTCTGCCTTCAGCTAGGTCATGATCTTGGGGTCCTTGGTTTGAGCCCCGCAATGGACTCCCTGCTCAGTGGGGAGCCTGCTTCTCCCTCTCCCTCTGCCTCTCCCCCCAGCTTGTGCGCGCTCTCTCTCTCTCTCTCAAATAAACAAAATCTTTATTTAAAAAAAAATTTGCAGGGGCGCCTGGGTGGCTCAGTCATTAGGCGTCTGCCTTTGGCTCAGGTCATGATCCCAGGGTCCTGGGATTGAGCCCCACATCAGGCTCCCTGCTCGGCCAGGAACCTGCTTCTCCCTCTCCCGCTCCCCCTGCTTGTGTTCCCTCTCTAGGTGCCTCTCTCCCTGTGTCAAATAAATAAATAAAATCTTTAAAAAAATAAAAATAAAAATAAAAATAAAAATAAAAAATAAATTTGCAGTGTGGAGGGTTGGTAAACACTTCTCTCTGTTCCTCCTCCAAAATGGCAAAATACTGTATTTAAATCCTTATATATTAAATGCTGAATCTTCTACTGCAATTACAATAATATATTTACTTATGATTGATTACCCTAGCATGTCTGGGTTAATAATATTCTTTTTATATAGTGTTGACTTGGTTTACTAATATTTTATTTAATATATTGACAGTGAATAGGAAAAACTGGTTTTCACTTTTTTTTGAATACTTTCTTTTTTTAACAGTTTTGTTAAGATTCATATACCATAGAATTCACCCATTTGAAGTGTAGAATTCAATGGTTTTTAGTATATTTACAGAGTTTATATAACCATCACCACAATTAATTTTAGAACATTCTCATCACCCAAAAAAGAAACCCATTAACAGCAACCACCCATCTCCCCTCACATGTACCCCTAACCCTAGGCAACCACTAGACTACTTTCTGTCTCTACAGACCAGCCAATTCCGGACAATTCACATAAATGGGATCATATAATATGTGGTCTTTTGTGATTGGTGTCTTTCATTTAGCATAATTTTTTCCAAAGTTCATCCATGTTGTAGCATGAATCCTTCCTGTTATGGCTGAATATTCATGGATATACCACATGTTGCTTATTCATTCATTAGTTGATGGACATTTGGGTGATTTCTGCTTTATGACTCATGAATAATGCTGTTATGAACATACAAATTTTTGTGAGCATATAGGTTTTCATTTCTCTTGGGTATATACCTTGGAGCAGAATAGCTGGGTCATATTACAAATCTGTGTTTAACCTTTTGAGGAACTACCAGGTTCTTTTCTTTTAAGATTTATTTATTTGAGAGAGAGAGAGAGAAGTGGACTCCCCACTGAGCAGAGAGCCCGACGTGGGGCTCGATCCCAGGACCCTGAGATTATGACCTGAGCCGAGGGCAGGCGCTTAACCTACTGAGCCACCCAGGCACCCCCCAGGTTGTTTTCTAAAAGACATTCCACATTCCTACAAGCAATAATGTATGAAAGGTTCAATTTCTCCACATTCTCATCAACACTAGTAACTCTCCTTTTGATTGTAGACATCCTAGTGGGTGTGAAATGGTATCTCACTGTGGTTTTGATTTGCATTTCCCTGATGGTTAATGATGTTGAGCACCTTTTTCATGTGCTTATTTGCCATTTGTGTGTATCTTTTCTGGAGAAATGTCTATTCAAATCCTTTGCCTATTTTTAACTGAATCATTTTTTATTATTTTTATTATTGGGTTGTAAGAGTTCCATCTGTATTCTGGGTACATCTCTCTTATCAGGCATATATGATTTACAGGTAGTTTCTTCCATTCTGTGGGTCACCTACCATTTAACTTTCTTGATGGTGTTCTTTCAAGCACAAAAGTTTTTTTAATTTCGATGAAGCCCAATTTATCTTTTCTTCTTTCATTATTTGTGCTTCTGTGTCATACCTAAGAAATCATTTCCTAGGGGTGCCTGGGTGGCTCAGTCGCTAAGCGTCTGCCTTCGGCTCAGGTCATGATCCCAGGGTCCTGGGATCGAGCCCCGCATCGGGCTCCCTGCTCTGTGGGAAGTCTGCTTCTCCCTCTCCCACTCCCCCTGCTTGTGTTCCTGCTCTCACTATCTCTCTCTCTCTGTCAAATAAATAAATAAAATCTTAAAAAAAAAAAAGAAACCATTGCCTAATCCAATGCCATGCATGAACATATACACTTACGCTTACTTCTAGGAGTGTTCTAGTTTTAGCTCTTACCTTTAGCTTTATGGTCCATTTTGAATTGATTTTTGTGTATAATGTAAGTTAAGAGTTTAACTTCATTCTTTTGCATGTGAATATCTAGTTGTCCCAACACCAATAGTTTGAATAAACTATTCTTTCCTCCATTGAATTGTCCTGTCACCATTGTCAAAAAATCAATCGACCATAAATTTAAGGGTTTGGTTTTTTTTTTTAAGATTTTATTTATTTGACAGAGAGAGAGAGAGAGAGAGAGAGAGAGAGAGAGAGAGAAAGCACAAGCAGGGGCAGAGGCAGAGGGAGAAGCAGGCTTCCCGTGGAGCAGGGAACCCAACGTGGGGCTCCATCCCAGGACCCTGGGATCATGACCTGAGTGGAAGGCAGACGCTTAACCACTGACTGAGCCCCCCAGGCGCCCCAATTTAAGTGTGTTTTTTCTGAGCTCTGAGTTCCAGTCCACTGACCTAGATGTCTATCCTATGCCAGTGCCACATTATCCTGACTACTGTAGTTTTGGAGTAAATTTAAAATCAGGAGTATGAATCTTCCAACTTTGCTGTTCTTTTTCAAGATTGTTTTAGCTACTTAAGTTTCTTAAATATGAATTTTTATATTTCCATATGAATTTTAGGATGAGCTTTTCAATTTTTGCAAAGAAGACCACTGGAACTTTAATGGGTATTGTGTTGAATCTGTAGATTAGTTTGGGAGTAGATTACCACCTTAACAATATTAAGTCTTTTGATGCATGATCATAAGATGTTTCTCCGTTTAATATTTAACGTCCTTCAAGAATGTTACATAGTTCTAAAAGTACAAGTTTTGCTCTTATTTTGTTAAATTTATTGCTAAGTATTTTATTAGTTTTGATGCTATTATAAACTATTTCTTTTACGTCATCTTTGCTTTTGGAGTTCTACAATGAGTTAGGAAGATTTCTATCTTTTTCTATGCTTTTGACATTTTATGTAACATGGGAATTTTGATGTGTGATGAACTTGACTATTCAAAACTATTTGGGCTAGGTTCCTTTTTTAGGAAAAGATATATTCTACCTTCTAACTTCTTATAAACCAATTATAGGAATTTATGGGAAATCATCCCTGCATTTAGACTTTTACATTTATTCCTCTAAGGACAAGCACAGAATTCTCATAATATTTTAAGTTATCTGTATCTGTAGTTACATCTCTTCCTTATTATCAAGGTTATCTTTATAAAGCTTCTCCCTTTCTCTTTCTTTCTTTTTTTTTTTTTAAGATTTTATTTTTGAGAGAGGGAGGGAACACAAGTAGGGGGAGAAGCAGAGGGAGAGGGAGAAGCAGACTCCCCACTGAGCAGGGAGCCTGATGCAAGGCTCCATCCCAGGATCCTGAGATCATGACCTGAGCTAAAGGCAGATGTTTGACTGCTTAACTGAATAAGCCACTCAGGTGCCCCCTCCCTTTTTCTTGATTACAACTGCCAAGTGTTTGTCTATTTTAAAAGTTTTTTAAAAGAACAAAATTTGGCTTCTTACTTATCAGTAAGTTATACCAATCAACTACTCTTGTTTTTCCTAACTTATTAACTTTTGCTTTTCTCTTTATTATTTTGGGGATCCCCCCACATTTTTGGACTTATTTTGTTTTTTTCCTAGGACTTGCGTTGAAAATATAGTCCATTTATTTTCCATGTTCTCTCATAAGTATGAGTAATGCTACACATTTTCCTCTAATGCTATTTTAGCTATATTCCCTAAGTTTGGTTGTGTACTGCTTTAAAAATCAATTCTTTAATAATTTATAAATTCAATTTTGATTTCCTATTTAGTCCAAGAATTAATTAGAAGTATGTGCTTTTTAAAATTTCCAAGTGGGCGCCTGGGTGGCTCAGTTGGTTGAGCGACTGCCTTCGGCTCAGGTCATGATCCTGGAGTCCCGGAATCGAGTCCCACATCGGGCTCCCTGCTCAGCGGGGAGTCTGCTTCTCCCTCTGACCCTCTTCCCTCTCGTGCTCTCTATCTCTTATTCTCTCTCTCTCAAATAAATAAATAAACTCTTTTAAAAAAAGATTAAAATTTCCAACACCCCAATGTTCATAGCAGCAATGTCCACAATAGCCAAACTGTGGAAGGAGCCAAGAAGCCCTTCAACAGATGAATGGATAAAGAAGATGTGGTCCATATATACAATGGAATATTACTCAGCCGTCAGAAAGGATGAATATCCACCATTTGCATCGACATGGATGAAACTGGAGGGGATTATGCTAAGTGAAATAAGTCAAGCAGAGAAAAACAATTATCATATGGTTTCACTTATATGTGGAACATAAGGATTATCATGGAGGACATTAGAAGAAAGGGAAAAATGAAGGGGGGTACTTAGAGGGGGAGACGAACCATGAGAGACTATGGACTCCGGGAAACAAACTAAGGGATTCAGAGGGGAGGGGGTGGGGGGATGGGTTAGGCCAGTGATGGGTATTAAGGAGAGCATGTATTACAATGAGCACTGGGTGTTACATGCAAATAATGAATCATGGAACACTCCATCAAAAACTAATGAAGTACTGTATGGTGACTACCATACCATAATAAAAAAAAAGAAATTCTAAGTAAATAGTTTGTTTTTGACTACCTTCTTTTGTTAATAACTAATTTATTGAATTTTGATTTTTGGTCAAATAATATACCCTATATGATTTCTATATTTTAAATTTTGTGGAGAGTCTTTTTATGAAATACATATGATAGATTTTTATAAACATGCCATGGGTGTTGGAAAACAATTAGTACACTTTACATTAGGTGCAAAGTTTTACACATGCCTTTTGAGCCAAATGTGTTAACTATACTACTAAAATCAGTTATAGCTTTACTTAATTTTTGTTTATCTGTCCATTTTTGAAGTAGATGCATTTCTATATCTCATTAAGACTGCGAATTTATCAATTTCTCCATACTTTTCTCCCCTTTTGCTCTATGTGCATTTTGCCAAGTTATTAGGGAAATAAAAGTTTATGACTCATTCGTGGCTTGATATAACTTGAATCCATATGAACTATTCTTCTTTGTTCTGTTTAATATGATTCTTCTTTAATTCATTTAATATGATTCTTCTTGAATTCATTTTTCCTGATAACATTATTACACCTCACTTTTCAATTAGCAGTTGCTTGCAATAATTTTTTCAATCTCTATCACTTGACTTTGAATATGTCATAAATAGAAGCTAAAGTTTTGCAACATTTTTAAAAATATTTATTTATTATTTATTATTATTATTTATTTTATTATTTTTATTAACTTATTTTAAGGGGAGAGAGAGAGAATGCAGGGAGGAGGGGCAGAAGGAGAATGAGAGAGAGAATCTCAAGCAGACTCTGCACTGCTGAGAGGGGAGTCCAACTTGGGGCTCTATCTCATGACCCTGAGATCATGACCTGAGCCAAAATCAGGATTAGGGAGCTTAACCCACTGAGCCAACCAGGCGCCCCTTTGCAACCCTTTTTCATTTAATTTAATTGAAACCAGAGGTTTCAATTAAGGTATTATAACTGAAAAATATTCATATTTTTGTGATTACTGATAATTATGTACTTTCTACTTCATTACAATTTAATGTTTTTAATTTACTACACGATTTCTTCTTGCTTTTATCCTTTTCCTGCATTTTATTGGATTCAAAGGGCATTAAATTTCTATTCTTCTAGAAATTACCCACAAAATATTTCACTCTCATTACATACCAATATTATTTAGACACAACCAAAATTTTTATTGGTGTCTTTATATACTTCTATTTCTTTTGTCCCATTTCTTTCTTTTCTTTGGGCTTTTAATTTTTCTGGACTGTGTCATCAATATTGCCTATGGAAGAAAACTCTCTGAGGTCTTGAATGCTTTAAAAATGCTTTAAAGGCCTTTATTTTGCCTTCTTTTTGCATATTCTTTTACTTAAATATAAGACTTTGGGTTCAAAATCTCCAAATTTTGAAAGTATTCCATGATCTTTGAGAACCCAGTAGTGTCAGTATTTAAATGTGCAGCTTATTCCATCAATTGATTTCCATCTGTTTTTCCTTCAGAGGAAGGAAATGTCTAATCCATACATGGTATACCTTCTTGTCCGGCGCTAGACTTATTCTGCCCCAAAATATGTCTTATCTGACATCATCAGGGACTTTTTGATGGTAAAGTTGCTCAGTTAGCCACCCTGGGCCAATTACTATCCCCTTCATTTTAAAGATTGTATAACCTTTTATTATCATGATTACTTTTAATGACCTGTCATTCAAGTTCCTATTGTAGGTTAAGTAGGTTTCTAGAGACATGCTTTTATTTTTGGCCTATGCAAATATTCATAATAATGAGTTCTGCTGTAATAGAATTCTACTATTTTCAGTGATAAATAAAAGAATTAAATCCTTCTCACTTAATAATGTTTCAAGTATTTCATTTATATCACTTGTTGCTAACACAACAATCAGACACTCATAATAATAAGTTGAGATTTTTTACTAATTTTTCTAACTGACCTGGACACAACAGGGTGTCCAAAAGGTCTAGAAACATAAACAGTGTATTCACTGTACTTTTTCAGAATAAAAAATAGATTGGACCTATTGCTTTAAGCTTAGAGGTATTTAACCTGAAACGTTTTCTGGGAGTTGAAAAAATATCCTGAGAGTATATTATTTGAAAATGTAATTAATACTTCTAAAAATGTGCTTCTAAAAATGAATTCATCCTTACGTTTTTTGACTTTTCAGACACTCTGTAATTATTTCTGTTTGCTCCAGTCTGTGAATCATTTAGGTATATTTATCCAATTTCTGTATGAAAGAGTTTGCATACAAGACATCATGGGATTTGGACCAGAAGTCCTGGATTCAAGGCTCAGCCCAAACACTTACTACATGCTATGTGAGTGTGAGCAAGATTCTTAACCCCTTGTAGCCTTAACTTCCTGCTATGTAAACATAAGATAACACCTACTTTATATATATATATAAAACTCTCTGGTTTGGACATTTTTAGCCAGAATGGTTGTTTGCTTAGATAATACCATCAGAGTCTTAAGTTTCAAACATTGAAATATATGTATAGTATAGGGAACAAGTCTTTCTTCTGTTTGGGGGCCTTAACATTGCCAGATAAACCATCACGTGTCTTGGTTTCTAACTGGAACCAAACATTTCTTAAATGGAAATCTGGAAAGACTGTTATTTATATTTGGGAAAACGCAACTCATTATCAGGACAACAATTTACAGGGGACTTAGCCTCTCCACATCACATATGGCTCCAGCTAAGCTAAAAATCAAGAATATCAATCATCATAAACAAAGAAAAGGTGGAAGAGAGTCCGAACAAATATTTCCCCATAGCTATCAAATACTGTGAATGAAAAAACAAAAACAAAACCAAAAACCTATAGTAACAAAAGCATTTTTGTTTTTTACAGCATTTTACTATTTCAAAAGAGCTTTACATACATTTATTTCATTTGATTTTCCTAGCAGGTAGGTTTGGCAAGTATTCTTTTTTTCTTCCATAATTTACAAATGAAATTGAGATTCAGAGGTGATGTTACGTCCATGAAGTCATATACCCGGTAGACAGAGGTAGCCCTTGGGCCTTTGACTATTAATATTAATCTACTCAGAGAGAAGTTCCCATAATGGACCCTCACTAACCAACGCTCCAAGCCAATCACCACCTTCCTTCTGTAGAACGTCCCCCTGCTCCGATGCTGCTGCCTAGTCTGGCCCTGACACACCTTGCCTCCACCACGTGAAACACATGCTTACCAGGAGTCAGTTACATTTGCTCCCAAATCTGTGCGTGCAATTTTACATGTTACTGTAATTATTTAATTCCAGTAAAATGAAACTGATTAAATGAGCGCAAAAAGAAAGACAGCTGTCACTTCTAGGAGAAATATACTGACTACTTTGGAAAAATTAGATAAAAGCAAACTGCTAAAGAGAATTTTGGTCAAGAAAAGTGCAAATAAGGCCAACAAATATTGGCAGGAAGTAGCCATAAAAATCTAGATATATTTTGCATTGATAGCTTGAAAAAAACTCTTTCTTATTTTAAATACAGAAAACCAAGGGTGCCTTGGTGGCACAGTCAGTTAAGTGTCTGACTCTTGGTTTTGGCTCACGACCTTGTCAGGGTCGTGAGGTTAAGCCTCACCTCACCTGGCTCCTTGCTCAGCGGGGAGTCTGCTTAGGACTCTCGCTACTTCTCCCTCTGCCCCTCCCCCACAATGGTATCTCTCTCTCTCTCTCTCTCTCTCTTTCTAAAATAAATAAATAATAGATCTTAATAAATAAATACACAAAAACAGGACACTGTAACCAATGTATTATAGGTAGAATGTGATACCAGGGAACTCCAATTAGTAAGCCAATAACCAAAAAACGGCCCTAGCCCAATATTGCAAGATTATCAAATTCTGTATTTTAGTAAAATACAAAACATAGTATGTCTATCACTGCTATAGATCTTTACCAGACTTTTTTGATTAGCTACCCTACTAACAGCCCACAAATACCTGGAAAGAGTGTCTAATATACTACAGATTCCAGATTTCTCCCCACAAACCATAAGGTCCCCAGAACACATGGGTCCTGCTTGGTGAAGAGAGAATGCTGCCCAAGAATTTGCTTTTCCAGAACTTAATGCAAAATATAATATACAACATTGCCGTTCTTTGCTATTGTTGCCACTATGTAATAGGAGACTCCAGCATAGAAAGGCCTCTCTGCTGAAATCAGCCCGGGTCTGAGGGAGGCATGTACTAGAAAATGTTCATCTTCCCCTGGTGAGTGGTTTCCTTGCCCAGAACGCAGGGAGAGGAAGAGTGACATGACAGCGGGAGGAGTCTCAGGAGGAGGCAACCATACCTAACCCTGAACTTGGAAGTTGATCCCCAGCCTGTGTGCCTCTTGGGTTCTCTCCAATTTTTCCATAAAAGTGCTACACACTATAACCCTGTGTTAGCAATGTTTAGGGAAGTAAGGGAGGAGAAGCAAAGAATTCTTTGGGGCAAAGAATTCAACCAGAGTAAGAATTGAAAGTAAGAGAGGATCAAAAGAATGCAGTCCTCTGGAGAATCCTTGGAAATCGTAGGTAGGGTACAGGACGGCCCACAATTACGTTGGATGAGACTTGAATCAGTTTATTAACAAAAGGAAAAAAAGAAACCATAATCTCAGAAGACACAGTGCTTGGGTATGCCTAGATTACATGTTTATAGAACTTATGAACAACAGACTTCCCCTGTTTGGCAAAAGGCAAATCGGGACAAAGTCTACAAAGACATTTTTATTGTGCCTACCTTCGAATGAAAGCAAAGTGTCCAAATATCATTCTACAAAGCCCTAACTGTGCTGGGTATTTCTAAAAACATGGTGGTAAGAAGAGCTTAGGGGGCACCTGGGTGGCTCAGTCGTTGAGCATCTGCCTTTGGCTCAGGTCATGATCCCAGGGTCCTGGAATCGAGCCCTGCATCGGGCTCCCTGCTCAGTGGGAAGCCTGCTTCTCCCCTCCCCCACTCCCCCTGTTTGTGTCCCCTCTCTCCCTGTGTCTCTCTCTCTGTCAAATAAATAAATAAAATCTTAAAAAAAAAAAAGCTTAGAAGTCTGTAGACTTGGCACTTAAAGGGAATATCCTCTTCAGGTACTCACTGTTTGTACTTCAGAGCTTTGAAAAGCGAAGTACATAATTATTACTCGGTATAAATCTGTGATTAAGTTAATGTTGAAATTCCACTGAGGACAAAAACACAAAATGCCTGTGTATTTGGGTTCCTTTGATCATCTATCTGCTTTGATTTTTCATAACTTGAAGTATTTGCTCCCTTCCTTCCTTCGTTTCTTTGCTTCATTCCAGAATGATTGTAAGTACACTTAAAAAGACAGGGAGAAGAGAAAACTGGACACTTACAGACAGGTTTCCCAGATGAAAAAGAACAGCTCTCCAGGAGCAATAGAGCTGTTTTTGCTTCTAAGACCAGTTAGACAAGTCTCTCACAAAGCAACACAGGTTGACAACATTCTGTAAGACAGACGACAGTGAGTGTCATTTCTGCCATTTCCTCCCCTGGCTCTCAGCACAGGCTGATGACATCACCCCCACACACAACTCAGCAAGACCAGTTCTCGAGAGGGTGGGAGGTGGCAGGAACAAACTGAAATGAAGTACACATTTTCAGCTCCTCTGCTGACCTGATTTGATCCAGGGTTGGACTCTGGAAAATCTAGAACATCACCCTCCACTGTGTTTCCATCAAACCACTGACAAAAACTGGGCAGCAATGAACACATTGCTGGGAAAATGAACACTGTGAGCTCAAACGCCTAATTTTAAAAGTGGATCGTGACCAGATCCAGGAAGGCCCTGCTGCCGGGCATCTGCCTTTCAGCCGCTTGTTCAGGCAGTGGTCTAAGAGGTCCAAATTAGAAGCAGGTGCTGGGAAGGCTGGGCAGTACCTATTTGCCAACCAGCATGAAAGTAGTTTAATAATTTAACATGTATGCATGCAGTTGTGGACATCAGCTGGATGTCAACCCTCTAACATATATAACCAAATTATAAAAAGCCAAAGAATGTTGATTGGATTTCAGACTTTTTAAACTTGAACTTTAGGAACTCCGCTTCCAGTTTCAGTGTGAGAGTCCAGGTGTGTTGTTTACAAGGCAGACAGTAAACAAGGCGAAATGTGATCAAGTCTTCCCTTTAAAACTTCCATAGGCCACTGTCGGTCACCGTTGTTTATTGCAAAGATGTCATCAGCCCAAGGCAGCTGATGGACATCTGCCCTGCCACATGGCCTCTGAAGGGAGAGGGGACACAAGGTACCGTCAGTTTGTTTCCAGCACATCCTCCTAGCACCCACGTTGTAGCAGGCCCAACTCTCCTGGATCACAGCACGGAAGGCATAATCCAGGCCACAGACTGCACTGACAGGGGCACGAGGAAAGTGCGTGCCCAGCTTCCCTGAGCCCTGGGGTTCCCGTTCATGTGAACACTCTTCAGGCTGGTTCCACTTCATTTAACTGAAAACCCAAAATAGCAGAGGCTTAAGCACATGGAGTTCCTTGCGTCAGGTAACAAGACCGGAGAGGGGCAGTCCGTGGCCCCAGGCTCCCTCTATCATTCTGCGCCACCAGCTGCAGTCCGTCCATATGGCAAGGTCAGCTCATCCATGCCACAATGCTGTGGCACTTCCAGCAGCCCGTCTCCTTCCTAGGCAGCAGAGAGGAAGTGGAAAGGGGAGCAAATGGACCCTTCGTAATCGAGTCGGCTTCCTTTAAGTGATCTTTTGGAAAGCCCCCTCAACATTTCTGCCTATGTTGCATTGGCCACATCTAGCAAGGAAGACTGAAACGCAGTACGTCCTTCCAGCCAGGCACATTGCAGCCCAGATTAAACGGGAGCTCTGTTTTACTAAGAAAGAAGGGGAGGATGGATATCAAGTAGCAGCCCGCAATCTCTGCCACAAATCCCAGGGCGCAGAACAGCAACACAGAGAATGACAACTGCTGACATATTAGGTACGCCGGACTAACCCAACGCAGAAGAGGAGCCAACAATTCGGTACCGCCAGACGCTCCCTCCAGCCAAAACGGTTCAGTTTAACTTTTTAATACAAGACACGAATTCCTTCCTTCATGACTCTGCCCTTTCACTTGGCACTAACTCTTCCCAAAAAATGTCCCCTAAGGTGAAACAATCCAGGTCACATATGGCTCTACCTTTTTTTTTTTTTTAATATTTTCTTAACTCATTTGTTGTTTTTCATCATCATTCCATTCACGTCGTCCCACTGCCTGGACAATCGGAAGTGAAGTATCTACAGATCAGCCTTGACTGATTTTTCCTTTTTTTTTTCTTTTTTCTTTTTTAAAGATTTTTATTTATTTATTTGAGAGAGAGAATGAGAGATAGAGAGCACGAGAGGGAAGAGGGTCAGAGGGAGAAGCAGACTCCCCGCCGAGCAGGGAGCCCGATGTGGGACTCGATCCCAGGACTGCGGGATCATGACCTGAGCCGAAGGCAGTCGCTCAACCAACTGAGCCACCCAGGCGCCCCATGACTGATTTTTCTTTTAAGATAAGCAGTCAATGTAGATTTTTTTTAAGTGCAGACAGAAATCTGAATTTTCATGTGAAATATGACAGCTAATTTACCTTTTTTAGAACAATGGGTGGGCCTCTATTTGACCAGGTCCTAAACTCTACTTGGGTTAAGCGTCCACTGTGTCTTGGCTTTTTTCACTTTTGTTGTCATATGGATGCAGTTCTTTGCACAGAGCATCCTGCCTGCCTTTCTTCCCTGTCCTGCCTCCTTCCCTCCCTCCTTCCCCCCCTCCTTCCCCCACCCCGCCCCGCTTCCATGCAACTGTTTGTAACTGAAGTAACTGATTTTCTTCCTACTGACCTTCTACAGATTTCTTTCCTGACATACTCCTCTGTTCAATACTTCCCTCTCAACATCTAGTTTTGATATGCAACTATAGACTCTCTTCCAAAATCAGTCCTACGTCTTAAAATACATCCCATTTCTTCCCCACCACCCCTTGACTCTCAGGAAGCTCGAACTAAAGAATGCATAGCTAGTAAGTGGCATAGTCAGAATTTGAACCCAGGTTTGTCTGCCTCCAAATTCTATGCTCTTTTTCCTATATTCTGACTCCTTTATGGAGGTTAAGCATACAGCTCAAGCCATACCATGTTTACTAGTATTTTTACAGGGAAAGAATAAGCAAATCTGGCCAATTGAAAACATGCAGAACACGGACCGGTGAAGTACAGTTTCAGACAAACCTGGGTTCAAATTCTGACTATGCCACTTACTGGCTGTGCATTCTTGGAGAAGTAATAAACATTTTTGTGTGTTTAAACTTCTTGAGTCTCAGTTTCCTCACCTGTAACATACGATAATAAAACCCATTTCACTTTATTATGAAGAGCATAAAATAATATAAAGTGCTTAGCACATTTCCTGGCCCACAGCTGAAGATTACAAAATACCACTAGTAATTCCCTTTGCTCACTTATTGTGCGCCTCACTTCAGAATGTGTTTCCTCTTTTTAGCCATAAAGTGGGTCAACTCATATTTACCAAATATTCATAGTGTATTTAATGCCCTCCACAGTACTTGGATATA
Source organism: Callorhinus ursinus (assembly GCF_003265705.2). Taxonomy (NCBI): domain Eukaryota; kingdom Metazoa; phylum Chordata; class Mammalia; order Carnivora; family Otariidae; genus Callorhinus; species Callorhinus ursinus. The sequence goes on along the minus strand of NW_027397063.1, from coordinate 139,564,637 downwards.
CTAAGAAAATTTGCAAGTTCTCAAGTATAAAAGTGGGTAGATGGGCAAACTAATGTAACAGAAATTCAGTTAACATAATTTAGTATATGTGCTGCCGAAGCGAGCACTCAGTTAACATAATTTATAGGTTGATTCATTTCCCCACCCAAAGTTTCCCTGCTATAAAATGACACTTTTAGAAATACACATTTCTAAAAGCCAGGGGCGCCTGGAGGGCTCAGTTGGTTAAGCGTCTGCCTTCAGCTCAGGTCATGATCCCAGGGTCCTGGGATGGAGCCCTGCATGGGGCTCCCTGCTCAGCGGAGAGTTGGCTTCTCCCTCCCTACCCCTCCCCCCTGCTTGTGCTCTCTCTCTCAAATAAGTAAAATCTTATAAAAAATAAATAGAAATACACATTTCTAAAAGTCTTCTGAAGCACAAGTTTTTAGTACTATACGAAATTTACACCATTGGTGGATAAAAAATTTGTACACGCATACATTTACACCACTGTAGCACCTCCATATGGCAAGGTCACTGCACCATCCAAGTGTCAGGCACATTTATAGCAAAGGGTTTAATCTCAGGATGGATGCCAAGGTGAAGCTCATTCATTAATTCAAAATACATGCACTGGACTTTTGTTGTCAACCAAAATGAATCTACTGAATTTACTCTCCACCTAAAATAACCAAAACACAGGACACAGTATAAACATCAGTTTTTCAAGAAACTCTGTATCAAAGGATAGCAATCCCTAAAAGATGGAAAAGAAATGTGGTGAGCCCTGCGATTGCCTAGCTCGCTGCCTTGAAAGAGTTTCAAGGAAAACATGGGCAGAGACCAGCAGACTCCTTAAGTTAAGCAGAAGAAGTTAAGAGCCCAAGGCAGTTAGAGTCCACAGACAGAGTACTGGAAAGAGCTTCAGAGAGAGGGGGAACTCTAAAGAGTTCTTGGGCCCTCCTCCAGTATTTAGCACAATACTGATCAGCACATAAATGTAAGGAAAGCACCCAAAAGTTTAGAGGAACTGTACACAATACCCACACAGGGCTCGGGATAGTGCCTGTATATATCTCTTGTTGGTTCTGCTTCTCTGTTGAACACGTGCAAATATACGGAAAGGAATTTGTTCTAGGGAATTGGCTTATGTAATTGTGAGGGATCGTTAAACAGCTTCTGAAAGACTGTACCTCTGTATCTGATACAGAGTCCAGTGGGAAGGGAAGGGAAGGAAGAGAAGATCCAAGCAAGCTGGAACCCTACATGCATAAGCTGGAAACTCAAGGTTGGACTGAAATTCATGCTCTTTCTTATGGCCTCTGTGCAACGGTATACAGCAGAGGCGGAACCTTGTGTCCCACCCAGCAGGGGGTTAGGTGTATCAGTTTGGGTCCTCTGAGAGGCAGACATCAAGATGGGTTTAGATGTGCAGGAGATTTATTGGTGGAACACCTGTGGGCGAAAGAGGAAGGAGTCAGAGAAGGTGACCCTGTGAAGGAGAGAGGGAAGAAGGGGTGAATAAGAAGAGTCTTGGATCTCAGCCCAAGGCTAGGAAAGTTCAGCCAGGCCCATGGAGAGTCCATGATGAAAGTCATCCATCAGTTGAGTCCCTCATCTGGAGAACGGGCCTGCGCTGCAGTGGCTGGGGCTGTTGATCAATTATGCTCGCCGAAGCAGGAAATCTGAGGGGCGCATTCTCACCCACCCGCCACAGCCGGATGGATGAGGACCCGAGGTTCTAACCAGAGAGCACGTTTTCATAACTAGCAGACAGAAAAAACAGCTGCGTAAAACCCACCATTGTCTTCGCGGTAGGCAAACTGCTGGGGATGCTGTCCACTACATCACAGTGTCCCCTTTATGAGGGCCCAAGAAAAACAGCTCCTGTGGCTCAGGGCCAGGCAAAGTCATTCCTCCTGCGCAACCGGTATGTTTTCATCCTGTAGCTATACAAATTTTCCCGCTGGTTTTCTCTTTGTTTTAACCATTAGGAAATTAAGATCCAGACCTGGGGTCTAACTCTAACTTTGGGGCTTTCATTTTTCAACTCTTCTACCTTTTTTCTATTCTTTCCGGCTTCTTTTAGTCAATACTACTCTTCTCTACAAGTGATCTATACTCCTTTCTGAAATAAGGCAGGAAATAATCACCTTCGACTAGGCTAGTACCTACTAGAACCAAAAAGACTAGATTTTAAATGCTTCAGTTTATTCCTTTTTTATAACAAAATTTAGCATTTCCCCATTAGGAATATTGGCAACACCACAGTGGTGTTAGATGAACCTGCCACTTTGCACTAATAGAACAGGTATTTTCATATTACATTTCTTTTTTGTTTTAAAGATTTTATTTATTTATTTGAGAGAGAGAGAATGAGATAGAGAGCATGAGACGGGGGAGGGTCAGAGGGAGAAGCAGACTCCCTGCTGAGCAGGGAGCCCGATGTGGGACTCGATCCCGGGACTCCAGGATCATGACCTGAGCCGAAGGCAGTCGCTTAACCAACTGAGCCACCCAGGCGCCCCTCATATTACATTTCTGATGTCACAAGTCTCTCAAAATATCTTTCATCACCTTTTTGAAATTCTAGTACTTGTTAGACCTGCTACTAGATCTTGTTAGTTAATGCATTAGCAAAGAAACAATACTGTGTCATCAACGTATTGTTCTTAATTTCAATATGAGTAGTTTGCTTTGTAATCCTCCATGTTTTGTTATGCACTTAAAGCCTTATGCTGAGAAGGGGTCCATAGGGTTCACAGGACTGCCATGGCACACAAATAAAGAATTCCTAAACTTGAGTCTCTCTCTTTCCTTCCAGAAAGCCAACCAAGTTTGACAATTGAGCACCTGCCTGGGTGAGCCCACTCCCAAAGTCTCAGGTTTGTTTTCTGTGTGTAGCTCTCTCGATAAGATGTTACAGCCCTGGTACCTGACTCTGTATCAGTTAACCTATTTGCTGAGCTCAACTTCCAATTTATGTCTGGCACCTATCCTGTTCAAGGTTCTGTGTCCAAGTTGACAGGCTGGTTTTTTGGTATGTTCGGATGACACATACTGGCCCCCGCTGGATGTCGGGCCCCTGGTGAAGCTGGGCAGTGATTCTGCGGTGTGTCCCCAGACCAGTAGCATCTGCATCTCCTGGCAGCTTGTTAGATTTGCCAATTGTCGGTCGCACCGCAGACCTGAAACAGAAGCTCCGAGGTTCATCAATCCGTGTTTTATCAAGCCCTCCGGGAGATGCACGCTGGAGTTTGAGAACCACCGCGCTAGGGAATCGGAGAGCAGACCAACCCGGGGCGGGGGTTGGGGGTGGTCAAGGGGCTCTCTCACCTCCAACCTCCGTGGGGACTAACGCGGCTCCCGCCACGGGGGCCAGGGGCCGGGGTCAGAGTGGGTGGGGGGGGGGACGGTTTGCGATGCAGGAGGTGATGAGCGGCGGCTGACGAGTCGAAAGCCAGGGCTAGGGAACTTGTTTTGCTTCTGCACCCCGGTTTTACTTATATTACCCCAAGCCTCGACGGTGACTAACGAAGAATGTCCCCCCATACTGACCCCTTGGCGCCGCCGCTGTTTGGCGAGAGAAAGGGAGTCAGGGAGAGCGCCCGAGCGCGGGGAGTGCACAGCCCCCAAAACCCGCCGGCTCTGCCCCGACGGTCCCGCAGCCCCCTGAATCCTTCCCCACCCGGCCACCCGCGCCGGAGGGCGTGCTCCCTGCCGGGAATTGCGGTCCCAGAAGCCCGCCGGCCCCGGGTTGGAGGGGCTCTGCCGCCTCCAGAAAACTACAAGCCCCAGGATGCCCGGCGCGGGTGGGTCACGAGGGAGGGGCGGCGGGCGCGGCTAAATAGCCTCCATCGGCCATTTTGTGGGAGAAGCCACAGCGCCGCCTCTTCTCTCGCGTCCTGGTCTCCGTGGCCGCCGCCTCTTCCTCCGCCTCCTCCTTCGCCTCTTCCTGCCTCCTCCCGGCTTCCGCCGCCGCCACTCCAGCCGAATCCCAGCCCCAGGGCGAAGCGTCTCCTTATTTATTTACGTTTTCTCGCCACTGCAGCCTCCAGACACGGTGATCCGGGCGGGCCCCGCAGGAATTTTATCCCCTCACCGGCCTCACACTAGTATCGCATGTCCACTATCCAGAACCTCCAATCTTTCGGTAAGATCCGGCCGCCACCGCCGCCGCCCCCTGCCCCCGCGCGCCTCCCGGCCGGCCGCCCCCACCCGCTCTCGCCGGGGCCGCTGGCCGGCCTGCAGCCCCGAGGGGCCCCCCTGCTGCCCTCCCCGCACCCCGAGTGGGGCTTTGTCTCGGCGCCCAGAAAATGGCGACTGGGCCCCTGGCGACCCCCTCCCCGAGGACGGCCGCGGGCCCCGCTCCCTTCCCGCGGAGCCCCCTGCCCGGTCCCTGCCCCGGCTCCCGCCTCGCCTGAGCCGCCGCAGCCTCTGCGAGCCCGGCCCGCCGCTCCTGGACCTGCCCTTCTCCTCGCGAGGGGATGCCGGGCCGGGGGCTGGGGATCTGCGTCCATTGGTGGTCGGAGCGGATTCGGAGCAGCTCTTGGGGGCATTTAGTTAAAGAAGCGGATCCGGGCCTCTGATCTGTCACAGGGCTGCGGTCCAGCTTCTCTATTTGCGTAGTAATTTGTAAAATTACGCCTCTTGACAGATGCGTATATGTGCGTATGTGTATATGTAGGTATCTTCTTTTTTACTTGTTAAGGGCACCGTTACGGTTAAATGATTGGGGTGGACACGTTTGAATGTTTCTGTTGTCATCACAATGTAATCGAGATGACGCACATTTTTATAGTAGCTATAAAATTACAGTTTTTAAAACCACTTTTCTCATTAGAGGACTGCATTCAGTGATACCAATCTACCTGTAACAACGTTTTCTATTCAGTGTCCGTGGACGTAGCTGTTTATATTTTTCCTCTTTTTGTGAGAGTACCTTGGTGGTTTTGTTAACACCCCACCCCCATTACCCCCTCCCATCCCCACCCGCAAAAATAGCAGAGGCACTAGAACCTTCTTTACTGTCTAGATTGTAGTGTGCCCTACATCTGGAAATTACTTACTAAAAGATGTTTTTCTGCTTTGGAATATTTTTTTGTATCCCTTTGCAGACCCCTTTGCTGATGCAACTAAGGGTGACGACTTACTCCCGGCAGGGACTGAGGATTACATTCATATAAGAATCCAGCAACGGAACGGCAGAAAGACACTGACTACTGTCCAGGGCATTGCAGATGATTATGACAAAAAGAAACTTGTGAAAGCTTTCAAAAAGGTAAAGATGTTGGGAAGAAAAGATTAAACTATAGTTATTTGATGCACTTCTGAATAGGACACCTTTACTTGATTGACTCTTAATTAGTGTGGGTAAAAATTGTTGGACCCAAGAAAGCTGTGTTCATTCTCTTAACACCCAGATATTTGTGTTGTCTCCCATTTTAAAATAATATTTTCATGGCTTTCAAACAAAATGTGAAATACTCTGTTCTTGATGTTCCAAGTAGAATCATCTCCGTTATGTTTCCTGCTGATTCATTTACAGATTAATTTGGTAGCATTGGGGATTACAGGAGACAAAACCTGTTTCTTAAACATGATCAGGTCTACTGAAATAGTCAATATTAGTCTTACGGTGAAAATAAAATCTCATTGTATCTGACTTTGGTTATGTTAAACATATTCTTCTCCAGAAATTCGCCTGTAATGGTACTGTGATTGAACATCCTGAATACGGAGAGGTTATTCAGCTTCAAGGTGACCAAAGAAAAAACATTTGCCAATTTCTCTTGGAGGTGAGTGCTTGGGTGCTTTATGTACAACCTTGAGATTGCTTCCAAAATTGTGTTCAAGGGCAGCATGAATTACTTCCTTCTTAGTGAAAAAAAAAAAAATCATATGAATGAGGTAAATTGGTAAATTGAGAGAGAAATACAAAGTTGGTACTTATTTTGAAGTCAGTAGAACCTTTATTCATTTATGTTGTCATTCAAGTGACCTGATCATTCCTCTGTCTACATGGCCAGTTGAGTTTTGGGGCATGTCAAGGTATTTTAAGTGTGTGTGGAATTGTTTAGTGTTAACAGTTAACACCACAAGTAACAGTGTTGCCATAGACTATTAACAATGATTCTTTTTATAGTCAGTGCTCCATGTTTTCTTAAGGGATGAAACATACATTTCTCAGAGTGATTCTGTTAAATTTTGTTTTGCAGGTTGGCATTGTCAAGGAGGAACAGCTTAAGGTTCATGGATTCTAAAATGAGCCTAAATACGTGGAGAATTTCTTGAATAATTTTGTTCTCTAAACCCAGTTTGGCTGCCTTGTGAAATGATTCTCTGCAGTAAACGGACTTTTCATGTATTTAATCATTCAGACTCCCATTCACACCTGCATGATTACAGAAAACATGGGGTATGTAGGCTAGTAACACATAAGAAAATTGCAGTAAGATGGTAATGAAATCCCATATTCATCTTAACATGTTTCCAATGGAAAATATTTTGTTTTGAGTGTTTATTTGTTTATTCAGTTTATTATTTTTCACTTGATTAAATGTTTTTTTGTTGTATTAAACCATGTATGTTGCAGCTTAACAATAAAGAAACATCTATGAATCCTTTTGTGAGCAATTAGGCTCCCAAATCTAAGCAAGTAAATACCCATATTTTGTCTTTCATAGTTGGAGTTCTCCTTCTGCAAGTTTTTTTGTTTGTTTGTTTTGTTTTTTTTTTAATTAAGCGGCGCCTGGGTGGCTCAGTTGGTTAAGCGTCCAACTCTTGATTTCAGCTCAGGTCATGGCAAGTATTCTTTCTAATTAGTTTTTACCTACTGTTAAACCCAAAGCTGGAGGGGAATGTTTGTTATATAACTTGTATTCTTCATTTACTGACTTAAAGATAAGAATAGGAACAGGAGTATAAGCTCTCCAAGAGCCAAGATTTATCAGACTGTAGTGTTAAATTTTCAAAGAGAATATGAAGTATAGTTTAAATTCAGAAGTGTTAGCACATGGAATTCTTTTATGTGTTTTTATTGATGATGTTCCTGGGCTGCCAACATAAATCTGTCCTTAAGTGCCAGGTAATACAGTAGGCTCCTGACAGACAATAAATTCAGTCACAGGCACTGTCCAGCAAGTGTTGGTGGGTGGGATCACTGTCTAACAGATGGAAGACGGAGGTGCAGAGATTAATTTACCTAGAGTGCCAGGAAGTGACTGAATTAGGGTGCCAGCTCAGGGCTTCCAGGCCAGAAAACTCATGTTCTTTCACTACATCATGGTTCTGGTATGTGTTTCACCAAAGGAAATGAGGACCATGGGTGACCATGCGTGCGGGTTGGGGCAGCTCTTACAAGATTTCTGCAGCTCATCTTGAGTTCCACGCTTCTGCTTTTTATTGAGTAGTAATAATTTGCTCCATTATACAAGCTGTCATTAAATCCATTTCACCAAGATGAAGAAATGGATCCATAAGTGCCTACTCCAGCTTAATGTGGTGGAATAATAATGTGAGAAATGTCTCACTTGGGCCACTCTATTCTGTACCAGCTGAACCCTTGCCCCTGTTTTGATGATACTGCTTTTGGAAAAGCAAAATCGGCCTCCATAGTTTACCTCTTAAAGACACTAAAGCAATAGGTTTTGTTACTTTCTCACCCCATGCTACTCCAAGAAAGACTGGCACTGTCAAGTGAGTGTACTGGAATATAGCGCTAAATTTGAGAGGCTCATTTCTAAAAAAATTTGACGAAGAAGATCAAACAGTTTAGGAGCATTTTCCAACTTGAGAAATTCTCATTTTTCTGCCTGTAACATTTTGTAACAATTCCACCTCTAGTTGAGAGGTGCCATGGAAGTAGTTTATGAAAATGATAAAGCAGAGACCTAAGTTAACGTATGTTCAAGAGTTGCCTCTTCATTGTAATGTTTTAAAGTAGATAAGAGAGCCAAGCTAGTGCCCAGGAAAAACTGATCATTTAGAACTGAGCGAAGAAGGTGGAGGGAAGAGAGCTTCTAAGAAAGGCCGCCTGATCTTGGCACCCATTGATGAGCTCTCCATCCTCAATGTGTCGGGCCACTCCCACTGGCTGAATCAAAAGCCTTGAGCAAAACGATTTCTTTGAGGAGCACCTCTCTTGATCTCCCTTCAGCCGGTGAGCCCCAGACACCTGATTGGACTTCTCACCTGTAGGGCAGTCCCTATCCTTAGAAGAACAGATCAAGTATCCTTTTCTTTCTTGTGTTTGCAACGCAATGGAAATAAAGGACATAATTAAGATCTGTGGATTTCTGCAATCTTCCTGAAGCTTCCTCAAAGGAGCTTAGAATACATACCACTCTCATGTGGGAAAGTTCTCTGACTGGCAGCCTCGGCGGTACCTAAGAGCACAGGAGCAGGGCTAACTGCTCTTGTCTGCTTCAGGGGCAAAAGGGACTAGGCAGCATTGTATAACTGAGGAGGGAAAACAGATTACGTCTTAAATGCAGCAAAAATAACTAGCTGAGGGGCGTCCCTCCTTGTGCTCCCCATGTGGGAATATTTAGATCTGCAGTTTCTTTAATGGTCTGTACTTCAGGATGCAAAGTGAAAAATAGTGAATAGAGGACAAGTAAATTTGTCCCTAACCTTCTAGACTTGGCAGAGGTCTCGGCGAAGCCATTAGGAAATGAACCTTTGGTTGAGGCACAGCCTGGAGTAAAGTGCTACTAGAGGGACGTCCTCTGCCCTTCAGTCTCCAACCCCCTGAGGCAGAGAGTAGCCCGGGGAAGCAGCCTGCTCTACATACTTAGGAATTCAAGTAATAGCTGTTCTCAACCATCCTAGAAAGAGGGCAGCTGGAGCATGGAAGGAACAGTCCTAGTCCCAATCAGATGACAGTTAACAAAAATGACAAATAGAAAATGCAAACGGACTTCCGTGTGCCACCTGTCACCGGCAGGGCTCCAGCTAAAGGAATGGGTAGTTACAGCTCACGAAAAACGAACCTCATCAGATTGCCCACAACCTCATTAGATTGTTCCACTGGGCCTCTTGAGGATTCCCCTTACTGAGCCAGAATTCCTTGTGGGAAGGAAACAAGGGAGGCGTGGCCCTGCTGTAACTAAAACCAAGGGAATCGTCATTTGCTGTAGATTGCTACCAGCTGCCCTTACTTGACAGGCGACAGCCAGGCCACATGGTGCTTGTCTGGGATCAAGGGGCCAAGTGAATCAGCTAGACTTAAGCAGGAGCAAAACCACATAAGGGACCCTCAGCATTGACAGCTCCGTCACATGGCTATGCTGGCATTTTAACTCCATTTTTTTCTTGATAATGGAAACTTGGAAAAAGTAAAGCTAATCAGAGGAATGGCTGTATTACTTCACTCCTGGAGAATCATTCAGAGTGGAATTGTTGCCAGAAAGAGGAGGGAATTTCAAACTGCCCTCGGACAATCCTAATCCAGGCACTTCTGTGTTCAATGACGTGTGGCCTGTGGGGAGTCTCTGACCTATACAGAGAACTGAAATGGCCATTTAAAGTCAGCCTGGGCTGTGAGGACACCCATGTGGGTCACCTCTTAGCTCATCTGTCTGATTTTGAACCTAGCAGGGGAGCAGTAGATCTGCCAAGGGTCTGTAGCTCCGTTCCCAATGAATAGAGGGCATGATTAGAATTATGGTTGGTGCTTTCATCTCAAAAGAAAGAACAACCTACAGACTTTTTTCATGCAAAAAGCAGTTAGATAGGTACCGTTCGTTGAAGGCACAAAAGGGGACTAAAGTTCAAAGCCAAAATACCCCACAGGGACTCTAAGTGATCTCAGCCCCCAAACTGGGCTTCAGGCTGAAGCTCTCTGCTCCAGCCTGGAGGGTTTTGAACGAACTCTGAGCCTCCAGAATGGTCTAAAAGGAGGCTAGCTATAACCTGCAGGTTTGTCTCCATGTGTCCTTCACCCATTCTTGCCAGGACCCCAGGCCCACCTCCTGAGTCCTTCGGGCAAGGGACAGCATACAATATGGCAATGGGTACAGAATCAGAAAGTACTTTAATCCATGTAAACCATGACAAATTCTGCAGAGAAGACCTCAAGGATTTGGAGAGTAGTATAATTTTTTGAAGTGAAAAAAAGGCCCACCTGCTCCCTGGTCAAGAACTGAGTGCACTCTGAGCACTTTATCGCCACTGACGTGTTAAAAACACAGGAAACGTTAGCCCGATATTCAGACTGGACTACAGGAACCACTGGTGACCTACTTGGTAGACCAGGATTGTTGAAATAAAACAACATAGTGTGCCCGGGAAATTGTGCTATTAAAAAGTAGGGAATTGCACTGGGTGTTATACCCAAACAACGAATCATGGAACACTGCATCAAAAACTAATGATGTAATGTATGGTGATTAACATAACAGAATAAAAAGAAAAAAAAAAAGAAATAGATGGTTCCAAAAACAAAACAAAACAAAAAAACGCAGGAAATTAAAGGGGGGGGGGGGGGGGAGGGGAGGGGATTGATTAGAGCAAGTGTGTAGTCCTTTGACACCCCCTTGTGGCCACTTAAAAACTTGCTCACTCCTGGCAGTTCAATGTAGATTACTGAAGTTTCGGCTGTTGGGGGCATCATTAAAGCACCAGCTGACAAGTTTGATTTTGCCATCCCTCAAATGGTAGGCAGAAATTGATCCAGCCAATCCTTTATCATTACCAGCCATAAACATCTATTGCGATTTGCTTTTCCATGGGAGAGACAAGAAAATGCTTCTGTAGTCTTGCCCAGGGGATATATAAAGCTGCCTCCCCCACTATCTACCACAGTGTTATTAGGAGGAATTTAACTCAAATGTAAACAGAGACATCTGTTTATGGCCTCCAGAGGATGGGTGATTAAACTAGAAAGAAGGCTCCTCCTCAGTTGTCATCTGTTGAGGAACACAATCTAGAGCTTTACGCATACACAGAGAACCTAAATATGTAGGGCTCTCGATCTAAACCTCTGTCAAAGGTTAGTGTGCCTTCTTTGGCTACTTGGGGCATCACCTGAAGATTGGCGATTTTTATCTGGGAAAAGTAATGACTGGATTCCCCAGAAGCTCATCAGGCCAACAATACACGATGCTCCTTTAGACCCAGAACAGGACCCACTTGCAGACCCTCACCTTCACAAGTAGGGGAGGCCTAACGGTAGCTCAGGGCAACCTCGAAATTGTACTGAAGGGAATTGACTCTACACAATCAGCGTCAGCCTCATGAGATGGGCCCCTGACCAGGGAATCCCTGCTCAGGGGAGGTATTACCAGAAAATGTACTATCTCTCCAACAGATCCTTTGAAATTTCCACATTTTTACCAAGCATTGCCCCTCATTCCCTCACTTCCCTTATAATAAAAGTAAAAATGGTTAACCTCTTTCAAACGCTTGCAGTCTACAGCTCTGAGTGTTCTTCATGTATCTGCTCAGGTAATACAGACTTCGTGACCCAGCATGGATTCCCTGGCCTACTATCACAATTGTCTCCTTGCAAATACCCTCACCTCCTTTGGTCCTCTCTGCACTCATTTGTCAAGAGGTCAACCCTTGTCAAACTCAACCACTGACTCCATGCCCGCACAGAGCAGCAGGAAGTAGCTGGAGAGAAATGGGGGTTTCTCCCTTTCCCTCCATCCTGCACAGCCGAAGGCTTTACATCACCCATCGCTGAGATAATTGAAACTCCCTCATTTTTCCAGCTCCAAGCCTTCCCAGCTCACGCAGTTATTCATACTGTCCTCTCTTCTGTTTATAATGAATGACGTGTACTTGCTCCTCTCAAAACCCACCCTTCCATTTGTGTCCAGGGCACTCTCCCCTCTTCTCCATGAATTACCACTGTAATTATTCTCTTTTTTCTGTATCATCCATTTCTTCCTTCTCTGCTGGATCCTTTCCAACAGGTAGAAATACTTGTAATATCTCCCATCTTTCAGAGAGAAGGAAAGAAAACCTCTCTTGATCCTATATCCCCTTCAGCTGCTAACCAGCCTGCTTGACATCCATTTATTTGGATGTGAAACAGGTACCTCATGACCAACATGACTGAAGCAGAAATATTGACTCCATCCTCCCCTCCCTCCCATTCCCTTTCCCAGTGTGCCTCATCTAAGCAGATGGTACCACCGTCCACGAAATAACTCGAGCCTAAAACTTAATCACCTTTGAATCTTTGCTTCCTTTACTGCCTACATTCCCATCCAAATCTGCTCAAGTCTTCTAGTTCTTATTTGCAAAATATATCTATGTTCATCTTCCCTCCCACATCTTCTGACCTACTCCAAGTTCGAGCCATCATTGTCTTTCACTGATTTCACAGTTAGTAGCCCCCCAACTGATCTGCTTGTATCCATTGACCACACAGAACCCTGAAGATTCTTTATAAAATTCAAATGAGATTTTATGTCCGTTCTCTGCACAAAATCTTCTGGGAACACTGTGCTTAATACTAATGCTGAACATATTACAGGGGCTCATGGCATCCCAATGACCTGTTCCCTGCCTACCTCCTGTTCTTGCCATCCACCCCTCTGACTTTCTATTCTACTTCCAGACATACTGGTCCCCTGCCTTAGTGCATTTGCACTTGTGTTCACTTTGCCTGGGATGCTCTGCCCCCCTCCATCTCTCTTCCTGTCACTCCATTTTATCTTTGTAAAATTTTATTCATTTTAGAGAGAGAGAGAGAGCACACACACAATGAGTGAGGGCAGAGGCAGAGGGACAGAATCTCAAGCAGACACCCCTTTGAGCACAGAGCCCGAAGCTGGAGTCCAGATCCTACGATCCATGAGATCACGACCTGAGCCAAAACCAAGAGTCTGTCGCTCCGCCAACTGAGCCACCCAGGCACACTTGTCGTTCAGTTTTAGTTCAAACCTCAAGGAGGCCAACCTGACTACCCAGTCTAAACAAGCCCCCCACCATCCATTGCTAACAAAACATCCTGTATTTTGCTTTCTTTGTACTACCTATCTTTATCCAAAAGTATCTTGTTCATTAATTGTTTGCTGGTTTACTTTCCATCTTCCCACCACTAACATGTAAGGTACATCTTATAGGAGATGCTGTCAGTGCCTCACCCATACCCCCTTGGCACTCACCATTCTGTACATGTTCCCTGGGGGCTCCAGATACAAGCATCTGTGACCTTTCCTTGAGGGCGTTCTCTGGCCAAGGGAGCATGCTGGGACCACACAGGGCAGGGCAGAAGGACTAGGGACTTAACACCTGCCCCTTGCCCCCTGCCTCAGTAGCCCTCAACTAATGACGGGTGGTAGTTGGTACATAGTATCCCAGATCCCTCACCCTCAGGTGGGAAAACCTGGAAGCATGTTCTATACTGACTCCCAGAATTCCCCAGCAGGATGGGACCTCATTTGCCCGAAATGATAACCTGTCAATATGGCACCCTTTACTGGCTTCCTTTCTTTTCTTGCCTCATTTCCCCATTCTTCGACCAGTGCTTTCTGAGCACACCTCCCAAATAAACTACTTGCACTTAAATCCTTATCACAGCCTTCTTTGGGAACCCAACCTAAGACACCTCTGTATCTCCCACTCCCAGTGCTTAGAACCGGGTCTGGGAAAAAAATAGGTGTTCAGTAAATATTTATTGAACAAATGACTAAATCTCCTTTCCTCTGACCTCCACTCACCATTTGGGAAATTCCAGTCCAATTATATCACTTAGCTGTGGATCATTCCCAATTGTGAAGAAGCATGTGCATCCCTGAAATGGCAAAGGGCTATGATTTTTGTCAATGGATTGTTTGAAAATGGTTATTCCTGGCAAGCAGTCTCCTCACCCTGCCTGTCTCCCTTGCTGTCTCTCTAGAGTGCAGAGGAGTGGAATTCAGGTCTAGGAGAAAGAAAACCGGCACAATGAGTGGCAGGGGCATATTCTACCAGGGCCTCGGAAAGACCTGGGTGCCAGGCCCCTTTCCCATTCACCAACATTACCCTAGTGCCCCAGCCTGCTAAGATGCTGTAGGAGACTTAGTTATATTCTTACCACGAGGCTTCTCTATCACAGTGGACGTCCACTGGGGGAAAGAATGGATTGTGTAGTTGAAGGTATTGGGAAATTTGGCTAAACGAAGAAAAAGTTGGGTCCTTACTTCACACCGTAAATAATGGTGGATTCCAGATGGATTAAAAATCTAATTGTGAAAGACAAAAATATAAAGGTAACCAAAAAAATTAGTGGGATGTGTTGTGACTTTGAGATGCAAAAGGAGGTTTTTCTTTTTTTAATTTATTTTATTTTATTATTTTCTTATTATTAACATATAATGTATTATTGGTTTCAGTGGTACAGATCTGTGACTCATCGCTCTTATACAACACACAGTGCTTACCACAACACATACCCTCCCCAGTGTCCATCACCCAGCCACCCCATCCCTCCCACCCCCCACCACTCCAGCAGCCCTCCGTTTGTTTCCTGAGATTACGAGTCTCTTATGGTTTGTCTCCCTCTCTGGTTTCATCTTGTTTCATTTTTCCCTCCCTTCCCCTATGATCCTCTGCCTTGTTTCTCAAATTTCACATATCAGTGAGATCATATGATTGTCTTTCTCTGATTGACTTATTGCACTTAGCATAATACCCTTTAGTTAAAAGGAGGTTTTTCAATTGTAAAATATACATAAGCTACAATTTACCATCTTAACCATTTTTAAGTGGAGTCAGTGGCATTAAGTATATTCACCTTATTGTGCAGCCGTCACCACAATCCATCCACAGAACTCTTTTCATCTCGCAAAACTGAAACTCTGTACCCATTAAACACTAACTCCCAGCTCTGCCCTCCTCCCACTCCTGGCAACCACCTTTGTACTTTCAGTCTCCATGAATTTGACTATTCTAGATACCCCATACAAGCAGAAGCAGGCGGTGTTTTTCATTTTGTGATTGACTTTTTATTTGGCACAATGTCATCAAGGTTCATCCATGTTGTAGCATGTGTCAGAATTTCTTCCCTTTTTAAAGCTGAATAGTAAATACTCGTGGTATGTATGTGTCACATTTGGATCACCCATTCATCCGCTGATGGACACTTGGATTGCTTTCACCTTCTGGCTATTGTGAATAAGGCTGCTATAAATATGAGGGAAAAGGAATTTTTTTAACTGAACCTCAAAACAAAGTATAGGGAGACAAATTGATGGTTTAGTCTCTGTTAAAATTAAAGACTGTGTTTTTTTCAAAAACACACTGGGCCAAGTTAACAGACAATGAGAGAAGATACTATAAGGCCTAAATCTATGAAATGTTTAGAGCTAGTTTTTAGAATATATAAGGAACTCTTGCAAATCAGCAAGAACAGCCTTCTGTACTTGAGAATGATTTTTATTTCCATAATATTTACTGGAGGATATTCTCTGCCCTTTTCGGAAATGTTCAAAAGCCGGCACCTTTAAAAATTAATTGATTTGGCAAAATTTTTAAATTTCTGTTTTGTGAAAACCAAACAAAATAAAATCTAAACAACAAAATTTAAAAACAAAATCAAAGTGGAGGGGCACCTGGGTGACTCAGTCAGTTAAGTACCTGACTCTTGATTTCAGCTCAGGTCTTGATCTCAGGGCTGTGAGTTTGAGCCCTGCATTGGGCTCCATGCTGGGCATGGGGCCTATTTAAAAAAAAAAAAAAAAAGTGGAAAAAAATTTTTAACATATATCAAAGGGTTATTATAGTTTCTTTCAAATCAATTTTTGAAAAATATGTACATATCATCCCTTTCAAAAAAAAAGAAAATATTTTTTAGCTACACTCAAGGGAAGACAGTTTCATATTTTGGCCATTAGAACTGGAAATCATTAAATGAAAGCGTAAACCTTTTGTTTTTCATGAAACCTTAAACTTTTTTATTGTTATCTCTGTAATGTGTGGGTTTTGCACGTCTTTTGGAAAACACAGAAAATCCAGAAGAGCTCAATGAAGAATAAGAGTTACCCATAATTCCACCATGCAGGGGTCCCACTGTTATCATGTTAGTGTATAACCTTAGAGCTTTTTAGGTTTTGTTTTTTGGTGGTGGTTTTCTTTTTTTTTTGGTATAGTTATTTTTATAATGACAGTGGAATTAGCCTATTATATTTTACAACTAATTTTGTTGATTTTTTTCTCTCCCATTAACAATTTCTTATGCCATTAATTATTCTTCCTGCAGTGGTTGATAGACCCTACTCCCTAGGATCTTGCCTCCAGACTCAGGTGTGGAAATTTTGGGTGTTTCCATTGCAGTTTGTGAAAGCCAAACTTTGGAGCCAGGCAGACCTGGGTTTGAATCCCAGGTGTCACCCAGAACTATGAGACTTTGTATAAGTCACTGAACCTCTCAGAGGCTCAATGTGTATAACGATCCCTGTCTCCAGGGTGGTTGTGAGAATCTAAAGGATCTCATTTATGTAAGGTGCACAGTCAGCCAGGCGCCCCACCCTCTCCCCTGCCTTCCTCTTGAGCATCATCTGTTGAGGCTGATAGAACAGATTAGGAAACAGTGGTCAGGAAGGGTCAAAGTGGGCATCATCTTGGCCAAGGCATGCCTGACAGGAGCCCTCACTATTGAGAGGGCAGAGAGGGGTCAGGGAATTCAGAACAGATAGAGCTCAAAAGAAGCCAGAAAGGCTGTCCTGTGAGTCCCTCAGGACTGTCAGGAACGGGGAGAGGGAGACTGAGCCACCCAGGCGTCCCCGTTGGTCCATTTTTATTTAATGTCTGTGTATTTGGTGTAAGGCAGGGATCTAAATTCATTCTTTAGCATGTGGATATCCAGTTGTCCCAACACCATTTGTTGAAAAGATTATTCTTTCCCTCATTCAGTGACTGTGGCACTCTTGTTAAAAATCAACTGGCTATAGGGGCGCCTGGGTGGCTCAGTCATTAGGCATCTGCCTTTGGCTCAGGTCATGATCCCAGGGTCCTGGGATCGAGCCCCACGTCCTGGCTCCCTGCTCAGCGGGCAGCCTGCTTCTCCCTCTCCCACTCCCCCTGCTTGTGTTCCCTCTCTCGCTGTCTCTGTCAAATAAATAAATAAAATCTTTTTTAAAAAATCAATTGGCTATAAACAAGAGGTTATTTGTGGTTTCTCAATTCTATTCCATTGATCCATGCCTATCCTTACACCAAAACCAAACTTTCTTAATTACTGGAGCTTTGTAGTGAGCTTTGAAATCAGGAAACGTGAGTTCTCCAAATTTGTTCTTTTTCAAGATAGTTTTGGCATTCAGGGCCCCCTAGACTTCATCTGGTGTTAAAGTGTCACTTTGCCTTCCATGGGCAAGGCTCTGTTCTGCGCACAGGTCTCTCTCTCTCAGGGACCTCGTGGGGAGAGCTTGATTCCTGGGCGACTAAATGCCATAATTATCTTCCCAGCTCATAGCATCCCTATCTTATCTTTATAATGAAGGGAAGCAGAATATGCTACCCTAAAATATGCCACTTTGGCATAAAGATTATTTTGAGCTGAAGGCAGACACAAGAAAAGCTCTCCTCTGCCCGCCCCCCAGCCCCGCCCACCATTTGCCTAAAAGCAGGACATAAATTTGTAAAGGTGTCAGCCCTCATCTCTCTACCAGGAAGGACGGGAGACAACTCTAGACCATTATCAGCCTGGAGACAGGACCAGAGAAATCTACTCAACAAACCTAACGAGACTCTTTGCACCGTTGGTTTCTGCTGACATTTGCCTTCCCACAATTTGCTGCCCCTAGAAGCTCAAAGTCTTCTCCCTTCCTCTTACCACTTCTCCACAAAATTACTGTTCTTTGCTAAGATGCTACATGGGCCCAAGTGCTAAGCATCCCTTTGAACTACTCATCACTGAGTACTCCTGTGTGTATATGTGATGCACCTGTTAACAAACTTCTGTTTGTTGTTCTCTTATTAATCTGTCTCTTGTTGCCCAATCTATGAGGCACCAGCAGAGGATCCAGAGGGATAAGGAAAAAAGCTAAGTTTCTCCTCCCCTGCAATACCAGTACCTTAGACTCTGTAACCCAACAGTGTCACCCACCCTGGCTCCTGAAATCTCAGTGGGAGACAGAAGGCTCTAAACGCCCAAGGGCAGAGCAGCTCCAAGTTAAAACCCAAGTGAGCTTTCTGTGTGTTGCAGAGATTCTCACAATGGCCAGATGGTCTTTGTTTCAACAACCTGACTCGTCTTGGAAGCAAGAAAGCTACCAGACTGTAGTCAAAGAGTTGATGTGGCTGTGTTCCAATAAAACTTTATTTATGGACCCTGAAATTTCAATTTCATGGATGTTTCACATGTCACAAGCCGCTACTCTTCTTTTGATTTTGTCCTCCACCATTTAAAAATGGAAACATCCTCATTTCTGAACTTACTGGCCACGGAGAAACAAGCAACAGGCTGGAAGTGGCCCAGGGTTCATAGCTTGTGGACCCTAACTTAACATGACACAGGAAACATGGCACATAAAGAGATCACGCATAGAACCAAGAAACTTCTGTCAGTAGCTTGTTCTGATTACAACAGCATTTTGCAAAACCACACTTCTCCCTGATGTAAAGCACGTTCTTATCTGAAGCTCCTAAAAGTAGAAGGCCTTACAAGTAAAATTCATAGCCCAGGAACAATGGACGAAAGCCTGTTTAAAGAGCTATTTCCAAAACAGGCAGGAGAGTGAGAGTTGAGACAGAGGCCACTTGGCCCCCAAAGCCTTGGACACCCCCTCCAGGTAGTCAGGGCCATATTAAAGCCTACATCTAAGACCAAAGGTGCATCTATGGATTCATCCTGAGTCACAAAGCACATCCCTGCTCAATTTGGAGAGGGAGAGGGAAAAATAAACAACATTTAGAGTTGCCTTTGGGGCCCATGCAGTGTTGGTGTCACTAGGACTTTGGTTGAAAAGACCTGGATTTTTCTGTCTGCTCTCTCTGTGACTGACAGACTCCAAACCCCAACTGTTGAGCCACAATCCTGGCACCACCTCATTCTGGCTATATGATACTAGGCATAGTTCTCTATGTCCCAAACCTCAGTTTCCTTATCTCTAAAATGGAGATGATGATGATGATGATTGATGATGATGATAGCCTCAGGGACTCATTGTGGGGATAACCACATGGTACTTGGCACATAATAAGCATTTAACAAATGTTCCCTTCTATTTTTATAAAGGAGAAAACATTAGTCATGTCCACTTTACAGAAATCAGTGAGGTGCATGAAGTGAAAATGTGAGAAAGTGAGATCTAAGGTGGCATTTCAGCCATCCCATTAGAAGCAGGGGTTGCAGAATCCTAGGGACTAAGTCAGTGCTCTCACTCGGTTTGGGGCAGCGAGAGCAGCCCCTGTTTACTAGTCATCTTTAAAGAACAAAGAGCGAGCTTTGAACTTGAGTTGCTTAATCTCAGTAGCACTGTAGTTATGGTTCCTCTTTTATTCTTATTTGTACCTTCTATTTCTCTTGATCAGTATTGCCAGAAACTTATCAGTTTTTGTTTAAAAAAAAAACTGCACAAAACACAAAACACACAACATTTCTCTGGTTTTCTTGACCCTATCTATTATAGGTGTGTTTTCTGTGTCTTTCATTTCTGCCCTGTATTATTTTATTCCTTCCACTTTCTTTGTACCGTCCTTCTTGTCACTTCTAAGGTTAGATGCTTAGCTCATTCGCTTTTAACTTTTCTTCTTTGCAATTGTAAGCATTTAAGGATGTAAATTTCCCTTGCGCAGCCCACAGGTTTTGGCACCTAGTCTTTCCATTATCATTCACTGAGAAATATTTTCTAGTGTCCATTAAATATAGTCTTCCCACTCCTTGGAGAGCTGTATGGTCTACCCTCCCTGCTCAGTGTTGCAGAAATAGGCACCTGTTCTCAGAATCCTCAACCTGGTTTTTTTTTTTTTTAGAGCTTGTGTCAAACTTTCTTCAAATATTGTATTTGGAGATATCAGGTGTCAACTAATTTCCTTGAAGATAGCACTTCTTTTTCACTTTGTGGTTTCTCTTTGTTACAGCGTGGGGGAGGAGGATAAATTTGCCTTATATAACCACAAATCCCCAGCCGTAGCTTGTAATTTTACTAGCTGGAAAAAAAAAAAAAAAAAAAAAGAGCTGCAGTATCCATATATGGCCAATAGGTGACGCTATCGACCCATTCAAGACCAACTCGTATATTTCCTACAGGTGGCTCTCATCGGTTTGTCCGTTTGCATTTGAGTTTGTTTTAGAGAAAAGATCCCCAAATTAGAAGAGGTAGAGAGGTTATATGATACTGGCTAAACACTTAGATGCTCCAGGCACTCAAGATAAAAACATAATAAATAAATACTTTGGTTTAAAAGGTGCAGAGAAATGTCCCTCTGAGAACTCATTCCAGAGGTCCAGCGACTTCACAGAAGGAAGAAGCATTTGCTTGCTTGCGGCCTGATGGCAGTGATCTGTCCAGCCCCTGTCACAGTCATCTGGCTCACTTGTTTCGGATTACAAATGAGCGGTCCTCCCCAAAATCACCTTCGAGGGTTAAAAAAAAAAAAAGGTTAGGATCTTTATTGGGGAATAATTTTCCACCAGAGTGAAATAGGAGGTGGAAGAGGTGGTGAGGGGGGCATCAGCCTTTGAATGATTAGACCTTTCCAAGGTACACATACCTTCATGTGTGCATCCTGTCTGTCTCTCTCTCTCAAATGACCTCTACTCAAACAACAGCCTCCTGAGCACTCCGTGAGATTTAATGTGATTAAGAACCACCTGGCGTCCCACTTCCGGGTATCTATCAGAAGGAAATGAAATCACTATTTTCAAGGAGGTATCTGCACTCTCCTGTTCATTGCAGCATTATTCACAATAGCCAAAATGTGGAAACAACCTAAGTGTCCACTGATGGACAAATGGATAAAGAAGATGTGGGGTTCAGCCATTAAAAAAAGAGGGGGAAATCCTGCATTTGGGACAACATGGATGGACTTTGAGGGCATTATGCTAAGCAAAACAAGTCAGACAGAGAAAGACAAAGACTGAACAATCTCATTTATATGTGGAATCTAAAAAGGTGGAATTCACAGGACCAGGCAGTAGAATGGCGGTTGTCAGGGGCTGGTGGTGGGAGAAATGGGGCACTGTTGATCAAAGGATACAAAATTTCAGTCATAAGATGAATATGTTCATCTACAGCATGGTGACTATAGTTGACAATACTGTATCCTATACTCAGAGGTTGCTGTGACAGTCGAGCTTTAACCTTCCTCCGTAACAACAACGTAGTAATTGTGTGAAGTGAAGGATGTGTTAACTAACCTTATTGTGGTAAATATTTCATAATACATATGCGTATCAAGCCATCACATTGTACGCCTTAAACTGACTCATTGTTATATATGAATTATATCTCAATAAAGCTTGGGGGGGAGAATCACCTGGTGATTTTGTGAAAATGCAGATTCTGACTCAGGAGTTGTAGCACATGAATGAGATTCTGCATTTTTTAAATTTTTTTATTGTATGTTAATCACCATACATTACATCATTAGTTTTTGATGTAGTGTTCCATGATTCGTTGTTTGTGCATAACATCCAGTGCTTGATGCAGAACGTGCCCTCTTTAATACCCATCACCAGGCCAACCCATCCCCCCACCCCCTTCCCCTCTAGAATCCTCAGTTTCTTTTTCAGAGTCCATCGTCTCTCATGGTTTGTCTCCCCCTCTGATGTCCCCCGCTTCATTCTCCCCCTCCTGCTATCTTCTTTTTTTTTTAACATATATTGCATTATTTGTTTCAGAGGTACAGATCTGTGATTCAACAGTGTTGCACAATTCACAGCACTCACCATAGCACATACCCACCCCAATGTCTATCACCCAGCCACCCCATCCCTCCCACCTCCCCCAACTCCAACAACCCTCAGTTTGTTTCCTGAGATTAAGAATTCCTCATATCAGTGAGGTCATATGATACATGTCTTTCTCTGATTGACTTATTTCACTCAACATAACACCCTCCAGTTCCAACCACGTCATTGCAAATGGCAGGATCTCATTCCTTTTGATGGCTGCATAATATTCCATTGTGTATATATACCACCTCTTCTTTATCCATTCAGCTGTTGATGGACATCTTGGCTCTTTCCACAGTTTGGCTTTTGTGGACATTGCTGCTATAAACATCAGGGTGCACGTACCCCTTTGGGTCCCTACATTTCTATCTTTGCGGTAAATACCCAGTAGTGCAATTGCTGGATCGTACGGTAGCTCTATTTTCAGCTTTTTGAGGAACCTCCATACTGTTTTCCAGAGTGGCTGCACCAGCTTGCATTCCCACCAACAGTGTAGGAGGGTTCCCCTTTCTCCGCATCCCCGCCAACATCTGTCGTTTTCTGACTTGTTAATTTTAGCCATTCTGACTGGTGTGAGGTGGTATCTCATTGAGGTTTTGATTTGGATTTCCCTGATGCCGAGCGATGTGGAGCACTTTTTCATGTGTCTGTTGGCCATGTGGATGTCTTCTTTGGAAAAATGTCTGTCCATGTCTTCTGCCCCTTTCTTGATTGGATTATTTGTTCTTTGGGTGTTGAGTTTGATAAGTTCTTTATAGATTTTGGATACTAGCCCTTTATCTGATATGTCATTTGCAAATATCTTCTCCCATTCTGTTGGTTGTCTTTTCGTTTTGTGGACTGTTTCTTTTGCTGTGCAAAAGCTTTTTATCTTGATGAAGTCCCAATACTTTATTTTTGCCCTTGCTTCCCTTGCCTTTGGCGATGTTTCTAGGAAGAAGTTGCTGCGGCTGAGGTCAAAGAGGTTGCTGCCTGTGTTCTCCTTTAGGATTTTGATGGACTCCTGTCTCGCATTTAGGTCTTTCAACCATTTGGAGTCTATTTTTGTGTGTGGTGTAAGGAAATGGTCCAGTTTCATTCTTCGGCATGTGGCTGTCCAATTTTCCCAACACCATTTGTTGAAGAGACTGTCTTTTTTCCATTGGACATTCTTTCCTGCTTTGTCAAAGATGAGTTGACCATAGAGTTGAGGGTCCATTTCTGGGCTCTCTATTCTGTTCCATTGATCTATGTGCCTGTTTTTGTGCCAGTACCATACTGTCTTGATGATGACAGCTTTGTAATAGAGCTGGAAGTCCGGAATTGTGATGTTGCCAGCTTTGCTTTTCTTTTTCAACATTCCTCTGGCTATTCGGGGTCTTTTCTGGTTCCATACAAATTTTAGGATTATTTGTTCCATTTTTTTTTAAAAAAGTGGATGGTATTTTGATGGGGATTGCATTGAATGTGTAGATTGCTCTAAGTAGCATTGACATCATCACAATATTTGTTCTTCCAATCCATGAGCCTGGAACGTTTTTCCATTTCTTTGTGTCTTCCTCAATTTCTTTCATGAGTATTTTATAGTTTTCTGAGTACAGATCCTTTGCCTCTTTGGTTAGATTTATTCCTAGGTATCTTTTGGTTTTGGGTGCAATTGTAAATGGGATCAACTCCTTAATTTCTCTCTCTTCTGTCTTATGGTTGGTGTACAGGAATGCCACTGGTTTCTGTGCATTGATTTTATATCCTGCCACTTTACTGAATTCCTGTATGAGTTCTAGCAGTTTTGAGGTGGAGTCTTTTGAGTTTTCCACATAAAGTATCATATCATCTGCAAAGAGTGAGAGTTTGACTTCTTCTTTGCCGATTCGGATGCCTTTGATTTCTTTTTGTTGTCTGATTGCTGTGGCTAGGACTTCTAATACTATGTTGAACAGCAGTGGTGATAGTGGACATCCCTACTGAGTTCCTAACCTTAGGGGGAAAGCTCTCAGTTTTTCCCCATTGAGAATGATATTGGCTGTAGGTTTTTCATAGATGGCTTTTATGATATTGAAGTAGGTACCCTCTATCCCTATACTCTGAAGAGTTTTGATCAAGAAAGGATGCTGTACTTTGTCAAATGCTTTTTCTGCATCTATTGAGAGGATCATATGATTCTTGTTCTTTCTTTTGTTAATGTATTGTATCACGTTGATTGATTTGCGGATGTTGAACCAACCTTGCAGGCCAGGGATAAATCCCACTTGGTCGTGGTGAATAATCCTTTTAATGTACTGTTGGATCCTATTGGCTAGTATTTTGGTGAGAATTTTTGCATCCATGTTCATCAAGGATATTGGTCTGTAATTCTCCTTTTTGATGGGGTCTTTGGTTTGGGGATCAAGGCAATGGTGGCCTCATAAAACGAGTTTCGAAGTTTTCCTTCCATTTCTATTTTTTGGAACAGTTTCAGGAGAATAGGTATTAATTCTTCTTGAAATGTTTGGTAGAATTCCCCTGGGAAGCCATCTGGCCCTGGGCTTTTCTTTGTTGGGAGATCTTTGATGACTGCTTCAATTTCCTTAGTGGTTATAGGTCTGTTCAGGTTTTCTATTTCTTCCTGGTTCAGTTTTGGTAGTTGATACATCTCTAGGAATGCATCCATTTCTTCCAGGTTATCTAATTTTCTGGCATATACTTGCTCATAATATGTTCTTATAAGTGTTTGTATTTCTTTGGTGTTGGTTGTGATCTCTCCTCTTTCATTCATGAGTTTGTTGATTTGGGTCCTTTCTCTTTTCTTTTTGATAAGTCTGGCCAGGGGTTTATCAATCTTGTTAATTCTTTCAAAGAACAAGCTCCTAGTTTCGTTGATCTGTTCTACTGTTCTTTTGGTTTCTATTTCATTGATTTGTGCTCTGAAATTTATGATTTCTCTTCTCCTGCTGGGTTTAGGCTTTATTTGCTGTTTATTCTCTAGCTCCTTTAGGTGTAGGGTTAGGTTGTGTATTTGAGACCTTTCTTGTTTCTTGAGAAAGGCTTGTATTGCTATATACTTTCCTCTTAGGACTGCCTTTGCTGCATCCCAAAGATTTTGAGCAGTTGTGTTTTCATTTTCATTGGTTTCCATGAATTTTTTTAATTCTTCTTTAATTTCCTGGTTGACCCATTCATTCTTTAGTAGGATGCTCTTTAGCCTCCATGTATTTGAGTTCTTTCTGACTTTCCTCTTGTGTTTGAGTTCTAGTTTCAAAACACTGTGGTCTGAAAATATGCAGGGAATTATCCCAATCTTTTGGTACCAGTTGAAACCTAATCTGTGACCTAGGATGTGATTTATTCTGGAGGATGTTCCATGGGCACTAGAGAAGAATGTGTATTCCATTGCTTTGGGATGGAATGTTCTGAATATGTCTGTGAAGTCCATTTGGTCCAGTGTGTCATTTAAAGTCTTTATTTCCTTGTTGATCTTTTGCTTAGATGATCTGTCCATTTCAGTCAGGGAGGTGTTAAAGTCCCTCACTATTATTGTATTGTTGTCAATGTGTTTCTTTGCTTTTGTTATTAATTGCCTTATATAATTGGCTGCTCCCATGTTCGGGGCATAGATATTTACAATTATTAGATCTTCTTGTTGGATAGACCCTTTAAGTAGGATATAGTGTCCTTCCTCATCTCTTATTACAGTCTTTGGTTTAAAATCTAATTTGTCTGATATAAGGATTGCCACCCCAGCTTTCTTTTGGTGTCCATTAGCATGGTAAATGGTTTTCCACCCCTTCACTTTCAATCTGGGGGTGCCTTTGGGTCTAAAATGAGTCTCTTGCAGAGAGCATATCTATGGGTCTTGTTTTTTAATCCAATCTGATAGCCTGTGTCTTTCGATTTGGCATTTAGCCCATTTCCATTCAGGGTAACTATTGAAAGATGTGAATTTAGTGCCATTGTATTGCCTGCAAGGTGACTGTTACTGTATATTGTCTGTGTTCCTGTCTGGTCTATGCTGCTTTTAGGCTCTCTCTTTGCTTAGAGGACCCCTTTCAATATTTCTTGGAGGCCTTGTTTCGTGTTTGCAAATTCCTTTAGTTTTTGTTTGTCCTGGAAGCTTTTAATTGCTCCTTCTCTTTTCAATGACAGCCTAGCTGGATATAGTATTCTTGGCTGCATATTTTTCTCGTTTAGTGCTCTGAAGATATCTTGCCAGTCCTTTCAGGCCTGCCAGGTCTCTGTGGATAAGTCTGTTGCTAATCTAATGTTTCTACCATTGTAGGTTACATATCTCTTCTCCTGAGCTGCTTTCA
The DNA here is from genome assembly GCF_003265705.2 of Callorhinus ursinus. Taxonomy (NCBI): domain Eukaryota; kingdom Metazoa; phylum Chordata; class Mammalia; order Carnivora; family Otariidae; genus Callorhinus; species Callorhinus ursinus. Next base: position 139,538,561 of record NW_027397063.1, on the reverse strand, counting down.
GGATTTTCTCTTTGTCTCTGAGACTCATAAGTTTTACTATTAGATGTCGGGGTGTTGACCTATTTTTATTGATTTTGAGAGGGGTTCTCTGTGCCTCCTGGATTTTGATGCCTGTTTCCTTCCCCACATTAGGGACGTTCTCTGCTATAATTTGCTCCAATATACCTTCTGCCCATCTCTCTCTTTCTTCTTCTTCTGGGATCCCAATTATTCTAATGTTGTTTCATCTTATGGTATCGCTTATCTCTCGAACCCTGCCCTCGTGATCCAATAGTTGTTTATCTCTCTTTTTCTCAGCTTCTCTATTTTCCATCATTTGGTCTTCTATATCGCTGATTCTCTCTTCTGCCTCATTTATCCTAGCAGTTAGTGCCCCCATTTTTTATTGCACCTCATTAATAGCCTTTTTGATTTCGATTTGGTTAGATTTTAGTTCTTTTATTTCTCCAGAAAGGGTTTCTCTAATAACTTCCATGCTTTTTTCAAGCCCAGCTAGTATCTTTAAAATCATGGTTCTGAACTCTAGGTCCCACATCATACTAATGTCCGTATTGAGTAGGTCTCTGGCAGTCGGTACTACCTCTTGTTCTTTTTGGTAAGGTGATTTTTTTCTGTCTTGTCATTTTGTCCAGAGGAGAATAGATGAATGAGAGAACAAAATGCTAACAGGGTAACAACATCCCCAGAAAACATACTCTATACAAATCAGAAAAGACCTGAAACCAAGGGAAAAGAAAGGGCAAGAAAGAAAAAAGAAAGAGAAAAAAAAAGATAAAGAAAAAGATAAAACCAAACAAAAACAGAACAAAAAAACAGAATATGATCAAATATGATCAGGCTGGTGCATAGATCAGTGCCACACACTAGATTTTGGGTGTATTTTGGTCTGTTAGAAGAAAGTGCCTCCCAAAATTTTAAAGAAAGAGGAACTTATATATGTACAAAAATAAGGGTTGATACGATGAAGGGATGGAATATGACTGTAAAGATGAAAATTATAAAAAATTTTATAAAAGGAATTGATAAGAAGTTCTTTGAAAAAAGAAAGAAGAGGATTTAAAAAAAAAGAAAAAAGAAAAAAGGGAAGAAAATGTGATCAGGCAGGAGACTAGAACAAAGCCATACACTAGAGATTTAGGGTATATTTTGATCTGTTAGAAGAAACTGTATCTCAAAAATTTAAAGAGAGAACAACTTATATATATATGCCAAAAATAAGGGTAACTACTATGAAGGGATAGAATATGACCCTAAAAATGAAAAATAAAAATGTTTTTTAAAAAAGGGATTGATAAGATGTTGGTTGAAAAAGGGAAAAAGAAAAATTCAAAAAAAAAGAAAGACAGTTAAAAAAATTAACTTTGAAAGACTAAAGAATCATGGTAAAAAAGACATGGATTCTATGTGCAGTATTCCCCTAGCCCTGGAGTTCAGCCGTTCTCATTTGATCAGTAAACTTGGTCTTGGCTGGCTGTTCTTGCTGATCTTCTGGGGGAGGGGCCTGTTGCCGTGGTTCCCAAAGTCTTTGCCTGAGGTGGAATTGCCCCGCCCTTGCTGGGTCTGGGCTAAATAATCTGCTCGGGTTTGCTCTCGGGAGCTTTTGTTCCCTGCAAGCTTTCCATCCAGCTTTGGAGGACGAGAGTGGAAATGGCGGCCTCCCAATCTCCACCCTAGAGGAGCTGAGAACTCGGGGCCCCGCTCCTCAGTGTGCCCCCAGGGAAAAGCAGTCAATCACTCCTGTCTCCCCGGTCTCCGGCTGCAGACCTGTGACCGAGCGTTTCTATCTCTGGCACCCAACTCGGTGTGGAGTCTCCAAACCCAGCAGATCCCTGTGGTGCGCTCCCGTGCCGCTCCTCCCGGGGGATGAAGGGGAGTCTCCCCGAATCTGCCACTTGTTGGGTCCCTGCTGGAGAAGCAATGGCCCGACTGTGCCACGGATCACAGTTTATGGCAACCCCAAGCTGAGAGCCTGCGCCTCGGCTACGTCTCTGCAGCCGGATTCCCTGCTCTGATACCTGGGAGCTCTGCTGCACTCAGGCACCCCCGGTCTCTCTGTGACCCCGAGGGTCCTGAGACCACACTGTCCCGCGAGGGTTCCAACCCCCCCCCGCTTAGCCACTGCAGCGACGTCCCTCAGCGGAGCCGACTTCTAAAAGTTCCGATTTTGTGCTCCGCGGCTCTATCACTTGCCAGAAGCGGCCAACGGAGGCCCCCCTCCCCCGCTGTCTATCCTCCCGAATATCGCCTCGGATTCACTTCTCCACATGTCCTACCTTCCAGAAAGTGGTTGCTTTTCTGTTCAGAGAGTTGTTGCTATTCTTTTCTTCGATCTCCTGTTGAGTTCGTAGGTGTTCAGAATGGTTTGATCCCTATCCAGCTGAATTCCTGAGAACAGATGAAATCCAGGTCTCCTACTCCTCTACCATCTTGCTCTGCCGCTGAGATTCTGCATTTTTAACAAGCTCCCAGGTGAGGCTGGTGATGCGGGTCTGCCAGCCACACTTTGTGTAGCAAGGGCTCATGACAGTGGTCTTATGGTGGGAGTCAGTGTGGTGGCTTCAGAGAAGCTCCAGGATTTGGAATCAGAAGCCTTGTCTTTAAATCCAGGCTCCAGCACTTTCCAGGGCAAGCCAGAGAATCTCTCAAGGGCCTCAGCTTCCTTAGCAGGAACTCAGGGATGTTACGCTTAATAACACATGGGGTGAAATGAAGTGACTCAAGCATGGCTCCAAACTCAATGCCTTGCCAAGGAAGGAGCTTGGTCATGTTTTCGGGAAACGTGAGGCTTACACATAGGATGGCATGTGAATACTGATATAGAATGCCCTGGACCACTTCTCGTTTGTCATGGAAACGATCTATGGAATAATTTTCTAAATCTGCCTGGGACATAGTGAGGAAACACCATCCTCTCCCACATCCTCAGAATCTCTGTGGAGGGAAGGGACTTACCTTTTTAACAAGTGCTCAGAAACATTCTTGAGATGAGACAAGTTTGAAACACTGGTGTACAGAGTAAAAGATACGGGGAAACCTGCCTCCATATTGGAAACTAGGGAAATACACCGTCCATCTGCCTGAAGTAGCAGCATTGTTCCTCAGCTTTCATAAAGATGGGGTCAAAGGAAGCCTGGAGAGACAGCCCCAACCCTCTTGTGGAAGATGGAGGACGGAAGTAGGGGACAGCAGTCGCCAGACAGCCCTAGAGGGACACAGGCAGGCCTCCATGCTTCCATCCATGAAGCACCTGCACTCCCAGAAGCAGGGCTTCCTGCTTGGCAGCCGGAAATCACTTCATGCCAGTCCTGGTCTGGGGTCTGCCCCCATCTTTTTTAAGACTTAATTTATTTGACACACACAGAGAGCACAAGCAGGGGGAGCTGCAGGCAGAGGGAAAGGAAGAAGCAGGCTCCCCCCTGAACAGGGAACCCGACATGGGGCTCGATCCCAGGACCCCAAGATCATAACCTGAGTCAAAGGCAGACACTTAACTGACTGAGCCACCCAGGCGCCCCTGGGGTCTGCCACTTCTCCCAGAGAATGAGAAAAGGAGGAGAATGAGCAGGATCACAAAGATTGTACGATTTTGTCCAGGACATTTTATCATTTTCATATCAAAAGGTAATATAAGAATTCCTTTCCCCTCTAGCAATTCCACTCTGGGAATTTATGCCAAGGAGAGAATCAGAAAAGAGGACAAAGTTGAATGCATTCAGATAATTCATGCACCGTTGTTTGTAACACCAAGAAGTTTGAAACAGCTAACCAGAGACTGAATGGTTAAATACATTTGAAGTGAGGAGGATCCAGGGAGGCCAAGGCAAGCTTCAGGAAGCAGACTCAGCAGACACAAAGTGCCCCATGAGAGAACAGATGACCAGCATGATGAGACCACTGAGCGAGAGGGCAGGTTGGCAAGCGAGGAGGCCTTTAGAAAGGCAGGTGGTCAGAGCACCTGGGTAGCTCAGTGGGTTAAGCGTCTGCCTTCGGCTCACGTCATGATCCCTGGGTCCTGGGATGGAGTCCCACATCAGGCTCCCTGCTCAGCAGGGAGTCTGCTTCTCCATCTCCTCCCCACTCATGCTGTCTCTCTCTCTCTCTCTCTCTCTCAAATAAATAAATAAAATCTTGGAAGAAAGAAATGTAAGAAACTAGCTGGGGCTGCTCTGCAGAGGAAGGGGGGAGGGGAGTGGAACAAGGAAAAAGAATGGAAGTGAGGAGACCAAATCAAGGCTTTTGTCCAGATGGGAGACAGTGGTGAAGAGACAACATGGGTGGGTTAGACACTTGCTCTAGGGACAGAGCTAACAGGATTCACTATTGTCTTGAACATCAGTGACAAGCAAAAGATGACTCCCAGATCCAACCTTTAGAAACTGAGTGGCTGGAAGTGACATGACTGAAATGAGGAAGTCTGGGGTTGAGGGACAGGATTGAGGAGTGGAAACATTTGGATATGTTATGTTTTGGATACTTTAGACACTCATCCGTTTGGAGACGTCAAGCAGGTAGTTGGATTTATGAGACTGGAGGTCATAGAATACATAAATTCAGGAGGTATTAATTCATAGAATATTAAAAGCCACAGAATGCGTGAATTTTTTAGGGAGAGATTACATAGAGGAGAGGTCCCAGAAGGAACATGTGAAACATCAGAAATACCAGTTTCAAAGAAGTATATCTGGGGGGCGCCTGAGGGGCTCAGTTGGTTCAGCATCCCACTCTTGATCTCAGCTCAGGTCTTGATCTCAGCATTGTCAGTTCAAGCCCAGCACTCTGCTCCATGCCTACTTAAAAAAAGAAGGAGAAGGAGAAGAGGAGGAGGAGGAGGAGGAGGAGAAGAAGAAAAAGAAGAAGAAGAAGAAGAATATTGGGTGTGACATTGTTTTGTTTAAAATTTAATAATTAAAATGACATCTTAGTATATACATAGAAAAGATCTGCATGAATAGTCACCAAACTGTTTGTGGTGGTTACCTCTGGATGGTTGGTCGGGAGGGCTTTCATTTCTCCATTGTATGTCTCTGGCACATTTGAATTTTTATAAAGAGCATGCTTATTACCTTTGTAAAACTGAGAGAAAGACAATAAATAGAATTTCTGTAAATGATAGCACCCAGTGTTGGTGAGAATGCTGTGATGTGGGCATATGTGTCCTCTTTGGAGAAAGTATAAATGGGCACAACTTTCTAGAATGAAATTTCGATTTCCTTTGAACAAAATTACATGTCAAGAGCCTTAAAAAGTTTAGACCTTTCCACTTCCTGGTACTTTTGCTGGGGAAACCATCAGAGATGGTTGTTAGGAGACATGGAAAATTTTTAATAGTTTTAAGATGCCGATTTGCCATAGGCCCATGAACACTATAAATGCCCCAGACTCTGCTGGATCCAGCCATCCCTTATCCCTATCAGATCCCTGAGGGTGCTGGGTACTGGGGAAATAAGCAACACACTGGACAGGAATTACCACCTGATCATTATCCACCCTGTGTCTGCACCTGCCTGCAGGTCTCCACCGAACACCCATCCCCACACTTAGTCTGCTGCCCCAGGGAAGTTGCTCTCTCCCATGTCCAGCTTCTGGATGAAGAAGAGAGGGACCCATGAGATGGGCAGATGGCCAAGTTCTCCCTGGAAAGACTGGTTTCCCTGCATGTTTGGGAAAAGAACATCAGACACAGGGCTCATGCTCAAAGGCACCAGCTTCTAACAACTGGGTTTGGTGCCATGGAATGTCACCTTCCAACCCAACCACCAAAAGCAGCTTATTATTAAACTCTAGCCTCGACAGGCTCACCCTGAAACAAACACACTTTCAGATTCAAAACCCTCCTGTCTCCTCTCCAGGCCTCCTCCAGGCCTCCTCCAGGACCTCAAACCTAGATACACATGCATACAATTTTCTCCCTTTCCAAAGAGTGTCTCTGAAGTTGCATGAGCCTCTCGGGTCCTTGCAGAATGGGGATGATCAGAAACCTGAGCTGGAAAAGAGGGAAATAATCAAGTGGCTAGTAGGCCCCGCAGCTTTCTGAAAAGAGGCCCGGGAGAGGTCCCAGCAGAGCAGGAGCACGGGCAACCAGAACATTTGCCTAAACTGGGGTTAGGCAGTGTCACTGGTGGAGAAGGCTAACGGGGTGAAAATGCCTCCTGGGTTCTGCTGAGGAGCAAATGAACGAGTGAGATGATGTGTAGAAAGGTCTGAGCACGTGCCCTGTACAGACTTAGTGCTTACTATAGACTTTATTATTAGTATCAATATCACTATTATTACTAGCGTTGTTGGTGTTACCGTGAAGATCTGCCAACTGTATTTGCTGAAGCCCCTGGAGCTGCCATGGGGCCGGTTTCAGTCATTCCAAAGCCTGGCACCACTAAGGTTTGCTTTGCAAATTTCCATGAAGTCTGTCTTCTTCATTACTGTCATATTCTTGCACTAAAGTCCCAGGGGACTGTGCAGCAGGCCCACCCCTTGCAGGCATTATCTCTTGGGATATCTCTTGGGTTATCTCCAGGAGGGGTGGGGTAAGGCACTTCCCAAGTGAGGGGACTGCAGCTCGAGTTGCTTCTGGGCCTCACCCAAAGTCTGAGAGTCGGTGTGAGACAAGGCCCACACCTGAGCCCAGATTGTGGCTTTTCCAATCTTCCAGTGACTTCTCTGAGCAGTTACGTCAGCTTGGCTGTGGACAGAGAAGCTGGCTTATCCATCCCAGTAAAAAGTACCAAAGGTTACTTGAGGACTCTGGGGGCTAAGGAGCCTGGAATCCAGGGTGCCAGTTGGATTACAAACCCAAGAAACCACTCTATATTTGCTCCCCCAGACTGTGCCCCTCACTAGCTGTCTGTGTTTTTACTACCATATTCCTCAATGTCTTTCTTTACCTTTGCAAAAGAGAAAGAAAAGTGTCCCACAAAACTGCCCCGGGGGGCGGGGGAGGGGACTGACCCCACACAAGCCTGGGAGAGTGGTCTCACATGGCAGGGAGTCCTTGTGCTGCCCTTTCGAACCTTGCCTACAGGAACTACCCATGAGGAAACAGTCCACTCCGTCTACAGTGGAGTTTCACCTTTAATTAAATGTGAATTCACTCCTGCCTTGTCCCTGTGGCCACGTGCTGCTGGGAATCTGTGCCCACAGTAACCCGGACCGAAGCCAGGGCCTCTCAGAAGACCACCAAGAGCCATCACTGAGTAAAAATAGATTTTCCTGACTATTAAATCCAGTGCTCCACCGGGGGAGCCGACGAGAGCACTCCAAAAGGTAGCCAAGAGCTGCCTCTGGGCAGAGAACAGATGCTTCCGGTAAATGTCCCCACCCCAGCATACACGCATGCGCGCACACACACACACACACACACACACACGCGCGCACAGACAGGTGTTACACAATTACCCATTGAATTCATCCTGTTTCTGGGAGGAAGTATCAGCATGAGGATGAGAAAAGCAAGAGCTTCTAACCATTCTCATGAAAGAAGTGCTAACTTGGTGCCAGGCACTGTGGGGAAATGAGATTAGGTCACCTTTCAGCAAATAGGGCCAGTGCCCCACCCACTGTGCACCTGGAGATCCCTTACAGTCCCTCGGCTTCCTACCCTAAACCCTTGCATCTCTCTGACTGGGGCCATCTCTGGCTGTGGGAACAGAGGGCAAGTGAACAGGACTGTCCCAAAGTGCCACAGACTTAATGCCGCCGGGAGGGGATCCAAGGAGGGAGGAGCGAGTGAATAAATACCACAGCTTCCTCGTGTCTTGTTCCCCTCAGCCTCTCTGAGACCCCTCAGTGGGAGGGAGCCCCGGATGCCCACCCTGGCCTCCTGTTCATTAATTTCCCCTGTCTTGGCGTTCATCCTTTTCTGACTAACTTTATAGAGTCACTTTTCAAATACACTACTTGCATCCAAATCCTAGTCTTAGCATTTGCTTTCGGAGGGACTCAAACTCAGACTCAATTTTACTCTTAATCTCAGTAATGACATTTCCAAGTTAGCTGTACTAAAAGTGAGCATATCAAACCCAAATATCTACTACAGGCCAAAGCCATGAGTGAAGAAGCCAACGGGTACATGAGGGGTCCTGGGGGCCCAATATTCTCTCTCAGGAGTAGCTACTACTCTAGTTAAGAGACCATTGCCATGCAAAGGGGTGGCACTATTGCTAGATCTCTCCATTTTTAAAGAGTCTGAAATTCTACCTTTTATATAGGCTTTCTTAATTTTTAAACTTTGGAATCCATTAAAAAATGTTAAAAGACTATGAAGTTAAGAGAAACCTACTCATGCACCAGAGCCCACCCACAGTCCCCCAGCTTGTAATGTCTACTTCCACTGGATCTGTCAATCATGCATCCACTGGCGACTTTTTCCAGAGTAATTTAAGTTGAGTGGTGAGGCCAGAAGGCATATTGTGGAGAGCTGAGAAGAATTAGAGGTGAGGATAGAGAAAGCCAATATAGATGGTTCATTCCAGAATGTAGAGAGTAGTTCTTGAGGTCACAGAAGCACCGTAGTTTTTAAACTTTGGTTGCCTGAGAATATTTGTAGGCAGAGAGGAAAGACCCAATAACAGAGACTGAAGACAGAGGAGAAAGGTGGGGTAGCCAATTGAGAAAAGTCTGTCAAATGAGGGTAAGAATGGACTCAGTAGTGCCAGGTGGGAGCTTGGCTTCCATGGTGAGGAAAGCCCAGCACTCTCTGAGATGGGCCCGGGGTGTATGGGGGCAGTGGGGTGTGGGATCCCTGACACCCTAAGGTAAAAATGTTCTGAAGCACACCAGGGCAGAGTGTCTGGTTCCTTTGAAAATAACATGTATTGGGTACTTTTATTTTTTACTTCATTTTAATTATCTAATTACAAAATTGGTAACATGCTTGTTGTGGAGATGTTGGAAAATGCAGAAAAGCATAAAGAAGAAAATAAAAATTTCCTGTTATCCCACAACCTAGAGATAACCACTGTCCATATTTTGCATCTATACCTTTTTCCTTCAGTGGAATTATACTGTACATGCAGTTTTGTAATCTGATTTTTACTTCTTAATATATCATAAAAGGTGAGATGTCCTCTGCCTGGCTCTCTTTCTTTCTTTTCCACCTTGGAACCAAACCACCACATCATGAATGTTCCAGCTGAGCCCCTAGCTGGTTATCAGCATCTGCTAATATGTGAGCAACCACACCATCACAGGATTCCAGGCTTTAAGTTCTCCAGCTGAGGCCCCAAACATCACAGAGCAGAGATAAGCCATCTCTACTTTGTCCTGTCCAAATTTCTGACCACAAAAATCCCCTGATTAAAAATAACAAAGATAATAATGATATAATAAATGAGTATTGTTCAATAACTAAAGCAGTATTGCATTGCATGAATCTATAATAATTCTCCCTTCTTGGACCTTAGGTTGTCTCCATATTTTTGTTATAATAAATAACAGTGACATGAGCTTCCACATAGCTGATTCTTTGCCTAATTAATCATCTATTTCCTAAGAATAAATTGATGGAGCTGCAAAAACTAGGTCAAAAACTATGGTCATTTTTGGATGAGCTTTGGGAACCGTCGCTAAATTGCTTCCTAGAATGATTGCATCAATCTGCATTCCCATCAGTAGCGAGTGAGAGCATGTGAAAGCATCTAGTGAGTTATTCTTAGTCACTGTCCTCTGGCAATTTCACATTTCTTTTCCTCAAACTGTCATCCCCACCTCTGTTGGCACTTTTTGAGGTATATGATCCTGAGGTTCCCCAACAAATCAGTAGATACCATGGTGGGAGTTGCTCAAGGCAAGGACCGGGTGGTAGGGCTATATGGCCCAAAAATTCTGCTCAGCACAGGGGTCCTCAGAGGGCTGCCAACCTTGATCACACCAGAGACCAGAGGCTTTTCCTGTCCTGCTTAGATGGAGCCACAGTGCTAACCCCAGAAACTATGCCTGCTTTTGCCCTGCTCCTAAATGTAGATGATAATAGTGGGAGAATATCCTTTCCTGTTATCCTGTTGTTGAGGTGAAATTCACATAACATAAAATTACCCATTTTAAAGTGATAAGTTCAGCGGTGCTTAGCAAATTCCAATGCTGTGCAATGATTGGCCACCTCTATCTAGTTTCAAAACATTTTCATTGCCCCGAAAGGAAACTCCATTTCCATTAAGCAATTTTCCTCATGTTGTCCCTGCAGCCTCTGGTAATCACCAATCTATTTCCTGTCTCTATGGATTTGTCTATTCAGAGTATTTCATATAAGTGGGATCACGCAGTATGTGGCCTTTTGTGTCTGGCTTCTTTCACTCAGCATGATGTTTTCGAGGTTCATCCACAATGAAGCATGAATCAGTACTTCATTCCTTTTTATAGCTGAATAATATTCCAGAGTATGGCTATCCTACAGTTTGGTTACCCATGGATGGACACTTGGATTGTTTCTTTTTTGTTCCTTTTTACCGAGATACCTGTACTGAAACTTATCCCACAGATAGAGTCATTTCTTGTCACTTCTTTGTCTGAATTCTTCCCAGGTTCTTACACTCGATTATTGAGGAATACCCATCACTCTATTTTTCACCCCTAAAAACCAATTGATTCCTTACCGAAGCCATCCTTTAACCTGACTTGGATTCAGTTTCTCCCACTTACTTTCTTTTTTAAAAAGATTTAATTAATTAATTAATTAATTAATTTAGAGAGTGTGAGTGGGGGGAGGGGCAGAGGGAGATGGAGAGAGAGAATCTGAAGCAGACTTCTCCCTGAGCATGGAGCCCAATGTGGGACTCAATCTCATGACCCTGAGATCATGACCTGACCTGAGCCAAAATCAAGAGTTGGACGCTTAACTGACAGCCACTCAGGCGCCCTCTCCCGTTTACTTTCAGAGCAAAACAAAAATCTTTCCAGAGTCTATCAGGTAACTCAAAAAATTTTTTTTATAGAATAGGCTTTGAAAGAAGATATTCAAATGGGGTTGAGGCAAGCTATGGTGTCCTAGCAGGCATTTCTGATTTAGCTGGAGAAATTTGGGCCAAATAAATGGTTATAAAAACTCTCCTTTGTGCTTCCACATGGTTTGATACATTAAGTACTTGACTAGAAAGAGAAAAGAAGCCAGTTGTTTGGGTGTTAGAGCAAAGATGCCAAAGAAGGAATCGGTAGCACTCCCTGTCTTTACCCAGTCTGTTTTCCCACCACTGACCTCAACACAGGCCTCCCATTGTGATGTGTGATGGGCATGGTGCACAGTGGGTGTGAATTTGATTACCCCTCTTAGGCCAGAACTACAGTGCATCTGCCCCATTCTTCACATCCATTTGTTGGATCCACGTGGGAACTCAAGGGGGCCATGGCTGACACATTAGAGTCAAAGGCTTGGGTCTCATTCACTTATACCATCTGAAGACCTACAGAAATGGGGGCTAAGTATAACTGGGCTCCACTGATTTATCTTACTTAGAGAAAAAAAAGTTCACTGAGGCTTAAGAATGAAAACATTTGCTTGGCCAAATCTTACTGACCAGTTCTACGTGTTGTTGTTAAAGACTGAACATCAGCATCAACCATCAACATCTTGATCTATTGAACAATTCAAAATAAATCTATCTAAACAGTATGATTCTTACTTTTTCTCCAAAGTGAACACTTGAAAATTACTCCAAGATTCTGTTCGGTATTTTCCGGTCTCAGAGGTCAAGTAGAATACAAGTTTTCCCCCACTATCTGAAAACAGAACGTTCCTATGAAACCTTGCATAAATTGAAACAGTGTGAATGGAAAAGCATTACCATTTTGTAGAAGCAAAAATCCTCTTCAAATATCTTTCAGTTAGCAAAAGAATGGGTACTGATATAGGTCTTTTGTAAAAGCAAATTGTCATAAAGCAAACTTTCAGATAGCAAGGGAAACCTATATTTTGATCTGGGTGAGGGTTTTCAGGTGTGATCGAGGATACAGTGACCAGTAGATGAGATGCCTGAGTATACATACCTCCCCTGGATGAGTATCTCTCAAGTGGCAATGAAGGTCGGAAGGTTTCACTGGTAAGCTGTCTTCTCTGCTACTTAGGTTGTAGGCTGCTAATGGGAATGGAGATAGGTTGAAAGGGAAGATATTTTGCAATACAAGTAGAAGCATATATTATTAGTCCAGACTGTTTGGGTCACCTGTACCAGAAACATAGCACAGATTAAGCATAAAAAAGCAATTCATTGATTAACTAATGTTCAGTCACGGTTGACTCTAGGAGCTCAAACTAAATCATCCATTCTGCCTTCTTCAGTATTGTCTTCACTTGTTAGGCTAGAATGAGGTCAGCTCCAACTGAACCAAAAGATGGAGAGGGTTAGTCCCACATAATAAAAGCCAGAACTTCAGGGTAGGCAAGGGCAAGAAATTCTACCACAAGAGACCATAAAAGTGACCTCCACGAATCTTGCCCTGAGAGACCACAATGCCTGATCTCATGGTGCCTTTTCAGCCTAAGTGCTAGAAACACACTGATGAGCAAAACAGATACTCCCTCTGCCTTCATGGAATTTTCATTTTAAGGTCAGTATACTTTATTATGACTCCGTCCAGACTAGCCCCTGTCTTCGTTAATCACCACACAATAGCTTATGGGAGGAGTATCAAAGGCCAGAGCCTGAGACAAGTACTGGGTACATATGATTTACAGAGGGAGCGTTCTTAGGAGAGAGGGGAGGGAGGGAAACAGGGTGGAACAGGGGGAGAAGCTAAGCAAGAAAGTGGTTTCAGCTGGAGTCAGCTTCAGCCTTGATGCCATGGGAAGCTCTGGAGCATGAATTGTACCATCGAGTTGGTCTCAGCTTGAGGCAAGAGAGCTGGTCTTGTGTACCACCACTGGTACACTCATTGGCTGTGGGCTGCCCTGGGTGCACTGGGGGTGTAATATTCCAGGCCAGGTGGCTCTTGGTCTGGCAGAACAACCCTCTGAAGGGGATTGCTGTGAGCCATTAACCACCGACACTCCCAGATGCTGGGAGTGGACATATTGACCTGGTGAAGACATCTGCATGATATCAACGGTGCTCACACAGGAAGGATGATGTTGACTACTTATCTCATCATGTAATATACAATGCCTATCTATGTATTGGATAGCAGCTTTTATTTGATTAGTTAATTAACTATCCAATTAGTTAAATGATCCGACCAAAGAGCAAAATAATAGTTTGTAGTGATGGGAGTTTAATTCATGGGAGATGAATTAAACTTTCTCTATATCTTTCCTAGGACCTTGATGGTTCTTTTAGGGAAAATAATAATAAAAAATTAAGGCCGCATGGTAAGCTGAGTCTTTCCCAACAATGCCCAGGGTAGTGAGGGAATTTAAGGGAATGAGGTTGAATACTGTAAATTGTGTTTGGCAGCTGGAGAGTGCATGTCTACCAGGAAACCTATGCTTCCTAAAAATAGAAGCACCGATAAGGTCAGAACAATTATAGCCTTTAATCATTTGTAACTGAAAGCTTGTAACAGAACAAAGTGGGAGTTGAAACCTCAAAATCTAATTTCTCACGAATGGACAAAAGATTATGTCTACTGGAACATCGGTTGCAGAAGAACAATGAGCAGTGTTGTTAAAAATTTTATTCTTTCTTCAATTTAAAATGATTCTGTTCATTAGGAGTTGCATCTTTACTGACTGGAAAAACTTTACAAGGCATTAGGAAGATATCAAAGGATCAACTATGTCCTAGAAAGGGAACTGGAAGTCCCGGGGGCCCAGAGTCAGCAGGCGTACTGCAGTCAGGGCTGAGGACTGGGGACCTGCATCCACTGTGAGAAATGGCCCAGTGAGGGTTTTGTGTTGAAGAACGGAAATGAACACACACCTGGCTCCCAATTACACAGACAGAACTTCCTGTCAAACATTAACATGACTTTACTATTTCCATTATATTCATTAGCGTAACTGTGCCCATACCAGGAGACTCCTGCCCAGGAAAGTAACTTGAAAGTTCATTATATGAACCTCCCAAAAGACACATCAATGCTTCTACAGGAAGCATCAACAGACAGCTTACTTTCTAAAACTCTTTGAATCCCTCACCTCAAAATCCCCGCCTTGCTGTTTCCAGCAATTCTAAACCATTATTTTGTGATCTTTATCAAAACCTAAGCAAGCATCTCACTGAAAGTTTCACTTTAAATAAGACTTCTATTTCCAAATAAGATCCAGCTTCGTCTTTTCCCCTTGAAGACATAGTCAAAGTTCTATTGTGGTGGTGTTCTTACTTATCACAGTGAGCAATCAACTCAGCATTGTCTTATCAATAGGCTGTGTTGGTAATATTTGGGGAGCTTGTATTTGACAGAGTTTAATAGCTTGTAGCTTTTCTCAGACATAAAACTTAGTGCTTGCTTCTCTCCCATCCTCAAACTCTTACTCCAGGGCCACTTCTGGAATCTCTGCTCTTAATATTGTGATGTTTTCCATCTGACTCTAAACCCCCTCAATGAAAACAACAGGGATAGAAATAAATTTTAAGCGTAGGTAGAAAAATTATATAAGTGAACCTTTATTCACCTAGCATTAAAGCTTTGAAATCTGTAAAAACAAAAATGATAAGTATACAAGGAAAAATGAACAAATCCACAATCTTTATGACAAAATTAAAAATATCAGAAATTGACAGACACAAACAAATAAGAATATAGAATATCTGAATAACAATTAACAATGTACATTAAATGTTATAGCCTCAAAACAAATAATACATTCCCTCTCCTTGATTCACTTTCTTTTTTTTTTAAGATTTTATTTATTTATTTGACGAGGGAGGGAACACAAGCAGGGAGAGTGGGAGAGGGAGAAGCAGGCTTCCCGCCGAGCAAGGAGCCCGATGCGGGGCTCCATCCCAGAACCTGAGATCATGACCTGAGCCGAAGGCAGACGCTTAACGACTGCGCCACCCAGGCGCGCCGATTCACTTTCTATGCCGAGCCTCCATGACCCATCTTCTCAGTTTTCCTCCCACTTCATTGATGCCTCTTTCTCAGATCTTTGTTTGTTCCTCTCATTCTCTCAGACTTAATGTGTGTGTCCCACATCTCGTGCTGGGGCTCTTCTCCTCTCTATTTACACCCACTCCCTTGAAGAACTCATTTGGTCTCTTGGCTATAGATAGCAACTTCCTATAGCAGCTTCTAAATTTATATCTCCATTCCAACCTCTCTTCTGAGCCCTATATTCATGGATCCAATTATGTACCCAACATAACTCAAATTTAGCATTTTGGGAATTGAATTCCAGATCTTTACCTCCCAATCTGATTCATCAACAGTCTTCCCCACCTCAGTGGATGGCAACTGTAGAAAGTCACACAAGCCAAAACCTTGGCATGATCCTGAACTCCAAGCTTTGATTCCCCATTGCTAATCTGCCAGGAAATCCAGTTGGCTCTGCCTTCAAAATATATCCTGAATCCAGTCACTTCTCCCCACCTCTACTGCTGGTGATCCAAATCGCCACCATGTCTTACCTGAACAATGGCAATAACTTCCCAGCCCCCTCCCTGCCCCCATTCTTGGCTCCCTACAGTCAATTCTCACAAAGTTATCAGTGTGAACACTTAAAAACTAACCCTTTTCACTAGTAGTCAAGGTTCTACATAGCCCTACAAAGCCCTGCAGGATGTGCAAACATATGCGTGCACACACAGTTACCTACCTCTTCTACCCTCATATTCCACCTCATCTTTTCAATGAGGCCTATCCTGACCACCCAATTAAATTGCAGTCCCAATCCCGCTTACTTTATTCTATTATTTTAGAAAATATTTGTCACTTTCCATAGCACTTATATCATTATTTTATAATTTGCTTATTCACTGTATTGCTTGCCGTCTGTTTCCTCTCAGCAGGATCTTTGTTGTGTTCACTGATGGATCTTAAGAATCTGGAACAGTGCCTGGCATGTGGTAGACCCTCAATAAATATTTGTTGAATGAATATGCATTTTTTCATGCTAAGACGGAACATTAGCAAATTTTGACTATGTATTAGGTCACAAAGGGAATGCTGACAAATTTCAAAGAGCAGAAATTATTAGGTCACATTTAATGACAAAAGTGCAATAAAATGATAAATTAATAACCAAATAATACTTCTAAAAAATCTTTGCACTTTGATATTTTAAAACACTTTCCAGCTTCTTTCCTTTCTTTCCCCCTTCTTTCTCCCTCCCCTCCCCTGCCCTGGAGCCCACCAACAAGCCTGTGATTTCCCAGTGATACTCCATGCTTTGTGCTACCAACATGCTCAGTTCTGAGCTGCAAGCCTGTGGTAAAAGAGGAGGCCCTGGCGTAGAGCTGCCATGACCAGATCAACAACCACTTACATGTTGAGTACAGGTCATGGTCTGTCTATGAGATCATCAGCTCAATGGAGGAGAAAACCATGGGGGGCAATGACGTACAGCATTCTACACAACCACAGTGAGTACTGAGTACTGAGATATGGCAAAGAGCCCAGGCCTGGAGACCTGACTGAGTTTTTCGCACCGGCTATGAGCACGGGTCCATCTCTGTGTAAGTTGGTTATGTGATCCATGCGTCTCCAAGAGCAGTTGGGACCATGGGACTTGGATATCTAGTGTTCATCATGTTCTCTTTCATTTTGTTTCACTGAATACAATTTTTAAAATTGAAGTGTACCATACATTCAAAAAAACATACAGATCATCAGTGAAGAGCTCTGCTGTGGACTGAATTGTTTACCCTCCCTCATCCCCCAAATTCATATGTTGAAGCCCTAACCCCCAATGTGACTGTGTTTGGAGATATGAACTCTAAGATGATAAAGGTGAAATGAGGTCATAAGCATGGGACGCTAATCCCACGAGCCTGGTGCTCTTATAAGAGGAGGAAGAGACACCAGAGTGCTTTCCCCTCTGCTCCTCTGCCATGTGAGGACATAGGAAGGAAGTGGCCATCTGCATGCCAGGAGGAGGGTCTGCAAATTGGCTGGCACCTTGACCTTGGATGTCCTAGCCTCCAGAACTATGAAAAAATAAGTTTCATTGTTAAAGCCACTAAGCCTATGATACTTTGTTATGGCAACATAAGCTGACTAACACAAGCTCAATGCATTTTCACAAAGTGAACACACACCCAGGTAATCACCAAGGGGGTCAAGATAGAAAATCATCAGCATTCCAGAAGTCCTCATCATTTCCCCTTTCCCAGTCCCTCTTTTCCTCAAAGTTAGCCAATATACTAACTTCTACTAACCATAGATCAGTTTTGCTTATTTTTTTGGACTTAAATAAACAGAATTATACAGGGTAAGAAAACCATTTTCTAAATAATTCCTAGGCTAAGGGCAAAAAAAAAAAAAACCCACAGAACACGATTATATTAAAAATAAGAGCACGGTCTCTAAAAACCTGTGATACAATCTAGTTATACTTAAAGGAAAAATTTTAGCATTACACGAACTTACTAAAATTAAAAAAAAAGACTGAAATAAACCCAATAATCTGTAAAAAGAGCAAGTGAATGGGGTGCCTGGGTGGTTCGGTCGGTTGGGCATCTGCCTTTGGCTCAGGTCATGATCCCAGGAAAGGAGTCTGCATCTCCCTCTCCTTCTGCCTGCCACTCCCCCTGCTCGTGCTCTCTCCCTCTCCCTCTCTGTCAAATAAATAAATAAAATCTAAAAAAGAGAGAGAGCAAGTGAATCAAAGCAAAGAAATTAGGAGAAAGGAATTAATAAACATAAAGACAAAAAAAGAGAGAGAGAGAGAGATGGAATAGGAAACAAAAATTAACAGAGACCATCAAACTAAATGCTTGTTCTTTAAGAAGACACTCTGCACTGGATGTCTTTCCTTTGTCCCTCGAGAGCCTTCACCTTCTCGACCTGATTCTGTGTTCTGAGCTACTGATCTCTATGTACTATATCCTGGCATGCCAACTGGACTTGGCCACTAGGGAGTACCAGCTGGAGGTGGGAGAGAAAAGAGAATCAGATTAGAATATTTATTCCTTTATTCCATTTATCGCCCTTTCTGTGGACCGTGTCTGCCTGTGTCTCATTGTCAAATCAGAGCTCCTCCCAAGGCGGCCTCCCCAGGGCTCTCTTCTTCCAGGTTTTGGTCACTGCTTCCTCCCCTCACCCATCCCTCTCTAGGAGTGATGATACCACCCCATTGCTAACCCCTGGCATTTCCCTGTACCCTGACCACACCTTTGTAAAGAGTTCTTTGTTAAACTCCTCTCAAATTATCCAATTTGAGAGTACCAACTATTTCCTAGCTATAGCAACACCCCCCAAATTTTTAAATTACAAATTAGTTAAAATTTTAAAGTATTTTGGCAAGACTCATCAAGAAAAAAGAGAACACACACTCCTAGGATCAGCAAAGGAGAAATGACTGCAAACATGGAAGAGTTTGAAAAGTTTATTTCAATCAATTATGTGAATCAATTATATGAATAAATCAATTGTGTGAAACTTTATATGAATAGATTTGGAAAACTACAGGAAATGGATTGTTTTCCAGGGCAATATAGATGATAAAAATTGGTTTGAGAAAGAAAACAACCAGAAAAGAAAAGGCAGTCAAAGATCCACCCTAAACAAGGCACCTGAGGTAAATGATTAAAACAAGACAAGAGAATTTCCATGTTACATAAATTGTCCTACAGCAGAGGAAAAGGTAGACATCTCCTCGACTCTCTTATGATTGTGGCATAAATATGACACTAAAGTTAGTAAACTAGAAGAAAGCAATTGGTCAATTCTACTTAAGAATATGGTGAAAAAAATATCCCAATAAAATACTAGCAAATTGAGTCCAGCAGTGAATTAAAAGAATAATCTATTATGGGTTTATTCCAGAAATGGAGAGATGATTCAACATCAAGATATCTAAAATTTAGTGCAGTAAGAGATTAAAGGGGAAATATGTCATATCTCACTAGATGCTGAACAACCACTTGGTGAAATATTGTTCCACATTATATTACTGTCAGCCACGCAGCAGAGGTTTTTACCAGGGGGTGGGGTGAAAATGAAAAATAATAATTAGTTCCTCATCCTGGATTGTGAGAGAATAAAGAGTCACGTGGAGGGAGGCACTCCCCCGTAGCCACAAGGGGGCTTAAAGGCAAAGAGGTGGGGAGAACATTCCCAGGAGTGGTTGAGGCAGGAGACACAACACAGCAAGTTTCAGGAAGTGGAGAACAGTTGTGACCCCGTCAAGGACAAAGAGGAACACAACATGGCAGAGTGACAGATGAGGCAGTAGGGCGGCCATGATCAAAACCCGGTACTCGGGCTCCTAGGTCGTACCAAGGGATTTCTGAGAGCAGACAGGATTCCAGATCCTCGCCTTCCTTATGAACTCCTTCCTAACACAAATCTCTCTGAGCAGAAGCTTGCCATCTGCCATTCCTCCTTCTACTGTAGACAAAGATCACCTCACCTCTCACACATCCCAAAGCTTCCGAAGAGAATTCTGCTGGAGCACAAATACTTCCAGGGCATCCAAAAACTGGACAAGTAAAGAACACGTCACTCGTGGGGGAGACTCGGGCCCTACCTTTTCTATATAGTGATGTGGTTGTAAAGGAGCAGGTATAACATATTTATTTGAATTTTAAATGCAGCGACTTCTGAGAAAAAGTAAGCCTGGTCTGGTAGTTGGGTTTGATCCTGAGGACTGTCATTGCCAATGAGACTGTACCCAGGCATTTCCATAAATTGAATAGGCTGAATCTGAGACTCCAGTGTTCTGACAAAAATATATTCAAGATTCATATATTAAGTGTATACACTGGAGATTCCGTCCTTTGCAGGATTCTATGCCTTATTTAATCTTAAAACGAAAAGAAGTAGATGTTAACTTAAAAGTATGTGAAGGGTACATAGTTATGATATATTCTTTAGGTCCAAGAGCTTGAAGAAAAGTGCAACTGAAGTCCGGGGAGGTGGGCACTGGCTAAAGAAAATGGAGATTTTTCACCCATCTCTTGGGGATGGAGAAGGATGGTGGGGGAAGGGCTCATTTCACTTGCTTGGGTCCTGGCAGATCCGGAAACCCTGCGCTTCGCAGCTATGGGGATGGCGGAGGGAGGGTGAGTGGCCAACATGAAGAAACTTCACGCTATTCTTTTGAAATCTCACTCTGCTTTCCACCTTTCCTTTCTTGCTGTGTCTCCGCCCTCCACCCTTCTGTTTATTTCTGTCGAAATCCTCTTCCTCCCCACCCCTCCCCCTTCCCACTTGCTTATTTCCTCCTCTTTCTGTTGTGTTGTTTCCTCTCCCTTCCTCCCGTGACTGAATCAGCATCAATCCTGAACTAAAAAACATGCTCTACTGTTAATTCATGTTTTCGTGTTTCAGGCTCCTAATTCTTCTGGAAATGGTACGAGACGTATTTTATTTCTCTCTCTTGCAAAAAGTGTAATTCAGCTACCATTTCCTTGTGAAAGATGTCTGCTTGCTTTGTTCTCTGTGGCTCAGAAGCCCTTGATAAGCTAGGAAAGAGCTTGTCTGGAGTATATCACTCTACACACTTTCCCTCCAGGACGATGCTTTCCATTCTCTTAGAAACCTGGAACACAGCAGTTCCTGTGACTGTCCTTCCAAGAGCACAGCAAACGTCAGGACTCCCGTCCCTTCTTTCCACAGACCGCGCCTTCTTTTTCCCACCTTGACTGTGGGGCTCATGAGGGACTTTTTGCTTTATTTCTGGTTGGTTGCACTCCCTGATTTCTGCCCTCAGGGTTTCTTCTGTCTAGCCATCACTTCCTGAGGTTTTTAGTGCCATGGCCTCCCCGGCAGGCTGGCTTACATTGGTGGCCTGGAGGATCTGGGAGATTCCCCACCCTTGGGGACAGTTCCCTTCTCCTTGGCAGGGCTGCTCAATGACTTGTTCCTTCTGTGAAAAGTCAAAGTGCCCCTTTAGTCATGATATTTCCAGAAGCTTACTGTGAAAATGGGTGCAGAATGTCATTGTCTACACCCCTTTCACACCTTTAATAATCTACTGCATGGGGGCACCTGGGTGGCTCAGTCGGGTGAGCGTCTGCCTTCGGCTCAGGTGGTAATCCCAGGGTCCTGGGATCGAGTCCCACCTTGGGCTCCCTGCTCAGGGGGAGCCTGCTTCTCCCTCTCCTGCTCCCCCTGCTTGTGCTTGCTCTCTCTCTCTCTCTCTCAAATAAGTAAATAAAATCTTTAAAAAAAATTAATAACCTACTGCATGGACCCCCACCAGGCTGGAAGCTGGTTTTCATCTCAGTTCTGCAAATACCGGTGAGATTCTGGGCCAGTTTCTCAAAGTCACTGGGCCCCATCTGGAAAGATAACTTCTAAGGGACCAAATTTGTGATTCCATCAAGTCCTTTGGTTAGTTGGCATCACAGAAAAACACAGCGTCTTGCTAATGAGCCCCTGTCAGCCTGACTCCTCCTCTCTGTAATTCCTGAACATAGCCCAGCGCTGACACATGGTAGGCAGCGAATAAAATTTGATGTTTGAATGAATACATGACAGATTTCAACAGACACTCTGGAGCCTGCTTTGTCAGGGACGTGGTAAATGACATGAAGGTCATGGAGTTATAAGGACTTTTAAGGACTGGGCTGCTCTCACCTCCTCTACAATTAAACAAGGCAGCCTTGGGGGTGGTGTTCCTCCTCCCCACTCTGCCCTCTCCTCAGTCTTGTCTTCCCAGTGGATATTCTGCTTGGGAATGAATCCTCAGGGCCCAGGGGAAAAGTGTTTAGCAAGCACTGGACAGAACACAGTATGCTTAATAACAAGTTAGGCTGCCCCCAAATCGCATCTTGTCTTTAGCAATATCTGTAATTGACTTCTAAGTAAACCAGCAGCTAAACTCACCACTAGCTCCGGGAGAAGGATCTATTGTCAAGCTCTAGGACAGAACATTTGGCTTGAAGTCAGCATCCTTCCATTCTAAAAGTGGCAGCAAATACAACAAAATTAAAAGCAAGGCCCATGCCTCTCAGAAAGAAAAGGGAAGTTGTAGTTGTTGTAAATGTGCTGATTTTTAATTTAATGGCACGATTATTTTTTCCAGAAAAAAACTATTATTTAAGCAACAGTATAGACTACTACGGATGGTGTCAAAGAATGATGACATTCTATGAATTTGCAGCAAGAGTCAGTTCATCGAGGTTAAATTTATTTTATGGGTGCACACCTCATCAGATTTTCTTTTTGTCTTAACTCCTTTTAAATTAATATCTATTTTAATAACAACAATATAAGCAAATTATCCTCGGAACAACACATAAGGAAAAACATGTTGGTTTGCTTTTGCAAAGGTAGGAAAGGGCAGGGAAAGAGGCAGACATTTTATTGTACCATTTGAATTTTGAAATGTGTGAAAATTCTATTATAAAAAATGCTGATAAGATAATGCAGGTACATAATTTAACAATCAGTATTATAAAAGCTAGTTCTTTCCCCAACCTCCCCCTCCCCCCTAGCCCACCACCCCCACCCTCGCCCTTCTTCAGAAGCATCTTCTTTCAAGCCTTGTAGTGCTTCTTCTTGGACTTAGTCTCACACTTGTAAATAGGATGCTCTTGATTTCCATTTATGGCATTTGTGAATTTGTTCTCTTACAGAGCATGGCCTCTCCTGTCTCTTCTTCATCTTCTCGATATGGTTTTATCACACTTTTTTGGTTGAACAAATAGCCAATGTCAGTATTGTGCACTGGTGAACCAAATTCTACGATTTGCTTCCTTCTCTTACAGTGTTCTGTTTTTATTTGCTTAATTTTCTGGGGTGTTTTTCAAGTGACCCCCCCCCGCAGAATTTTTTTTTTTAAGATTTTATTTATTTATTTGTCAGAGAGAGAGAGACAGAGCACAAGCAGGAGAGCGGCAGGCAGAGGGAGAAGGGGCTCCCCGCTGAGCAGGGGGTCCCATGTGGGACTCGATCCCAGGATCCTGGGATCATGACCTGAGCCGAAGGCAGCCACTTAACCGACTGAGCCACCCAGGCATCCCCCCTTGCAGAATTTTTTTCATTCTCCCCATCCTGCGATTATCACCGCTGGTTATCAACAGCAGCACCAAGGTGACTCGCTCGTTTACTAAGAGCCTCCTTTGTTCCCACTCACTTTTCACGGAGATTGTGTTACCAACACAGTCCTACTTGGAAAAAGGTAAATTGAGTTCTGTTTCCTCCAGGGATATGCCTCTCTCTCCTGCGGCTGCCAGAACATCCTGAATATTCTTCCTTGAACTCCCTCTCCTGCCTCACGAGGTAAGCGGGGCTCAAGGTGTAAATTCGTCTGCTCACATCAGAACACATTGTAACATAAAAAGCTGGTTTCAACAGTGGACAAGGATTTGTTTATGTGCCCAGGATCACAGTGGATGGAGAGTGCCCGATATGTTCCCTAAAGTCAAAGACACCGGGCAATCAGGCTTATCCAATAACATAGGGGTAAGACAGAACCAACAAGAAGTGCTATAAAAGCTGACTTTTTTCCCTTCCCACCTCTGACTGATATTTTTGTCACCTCTTAAATGTAGTAGTCTTTGTAAAGTTCTTTCCTCCTGTGTTTTTACCTTCTAACCCTGTATGCCGGATACGACATTAACATCTTCCTGCATAATCCAGGTATTATCGTAATTTTTTGGAAACTCATTTTGCCTCCAAAGCTTGCTGTCTGCATGACCACTGACAAACTACTTAACCTCATTGACCTCAATTTCTTCATATCTAAAATGGGAATAATAATGAACAGTATCTTAAACATTTGTTGTATTTAATGAGAAGATCAATGTTTAGTCTAGTACCTGAGACTTAGTAAATAGTCAAATATTAGCTATAATCTTTAGGTTGGAATTATCATTTATTACCATCATCCTCATTTTATTTGGTCATAGAAGGGAATCTTAATGCATAACTTCACCATCTTCTAATACGCAGCATGATTATTAAGAACTCTGGTGCGATACTATAGTTAATACACTATAGTCAATATTGCATATTTGGAAGCTACTAAGAGAGTAAATCTTAAAAGGTCGCATCACAAAAAAATTTTTTTCTAACTATGCATGGTGACGGATGTTAACTAGGCTTACTGTAGTGACCATTTTGCAATATGTACAAATATCAAATGTTGTATAGCTGAAACTAATATAGTGCTATATGTCAGCTATCCCTCAGTGAAAAGAGTAGTCTGGTGACAATCTAATTTCCATTCCTATGTAAGTAAGCTGTTCTCTTTCTCCCCAGTCTTGTCTCCATCACTGATGTTTGGAAAATTCACAATGACACACATACCTTGCTTGCTTCTACTCTCACCCATTGAATGCTAGGCACTCAATTTAGCACTTTCAATCTGGACATTATTTTTTTTCCAGTTCTGAGGATTTTTTTTTTTGTACTACTCCTCTGATCATCTCTTCCCTTTCATCTTCTCTGCCCTATTTCTGGAACTTCTTAACTGGGTGCTGTACTTCTAGGATTGGCCCTCTAATTTTCTTGTCATTTCTCTCCCACTTCCCATATCTTTATCTTTTTATAATACATCCTAATATATTTTCCTTCTTTATCTTCCAAATAATCGATTGAATTCTTCACTTCATCTATCATGTTGTAAACGCCCATTGGAGGGTTTCATATACTCTGATGATTCCCATTCCATAGCCTTCTTTCTTGCTTAATGGATCCAGTACTTCCAAGTCCGTCTGAGAAGCTGATGGTTGTTCTCTTATATTTTCTTCTGTTATTTTCATTGCCTTCATTTTCTCTGAGTTCCTTTTTTTCTGGTTTGTTCTGTTATTGCTGTTGTTTCCTGTTTTCTCCCACTCTATCATGCATGTTGGTGGCTTTTCTCTACTCGGTCTTAGTTATCAGCTCAGATTTATCATTCAGCCTGGAGTTGAGGTCTTCAGTCACCACCAGGCATCTAATGAATCATCCAAACCAGATTCCCAGAGTCTACACTATAGGAAAGCCTCAGAACACCCACCTATAATCTCCTGTGGTGAAGCCTTGAAGGGTTTGGTCAGAAGAAACTGAGCGAACCAGTCTGATCCTTTTTAGACATAGGGCCTCCCTTCTCCTTCAGACAAGACTGTCTGCAAGACATCCCCAAGCACTCCTTCATGACCCCCAGTCAAGCCCATGTCATATCTTTGGGGAGAAATGTGATCCCTATTAGCCAGCTTCCCTTGAATTTCTCAGCGCTCTCAGGCAGTTTTCCTTCCTAAACAGACATCACAATTTACTCAAAATTTTTTATTTAAAAAAATAATTTTTCTCCACACCCAAACAAAAACAGTAAAACAAACAAGGGCATGTTTTCTGGGAAAAAAAAAAACAAAACAACACCAATGACAAAAATAGGGGTGCATTGGTGGCTCAGCTGGTTAAGCATGGGACTCTTGGTTTCAGCTCAGGTCCTTATCTCAGGGTCTTGAGAATGAGAAGGGCTTCAGGCTTCAGGTCCTGAGCTCAGCAAGGAGTCTGCTTCCCCGCCCCCCCCCGCCCCGCCCCTCCCCCGCTCATGCACACACACTCTCTCTAAAATAAATAAATAAATCTTTAAAAAACAAAACCAAAAAAACAATGACACCAAATCGGAATTTAACGAGCATGGATCAGGGCACAGGGCAGGAAGATGAGAACTGAAACTCATAGGAAGGTGACATTTAGTAGACAGGGTCTTGACCTGATTGATGCTCAGATATCCTAGCTCGAGGGGCCCTGAAAAGAAAAGGTACAAAGCATCATTTTGGTGGGAAATGGGCACCAGCAACCGAATGTTGAGTAATTCTGTGGAAGAAATAAATACGCTAAGGAAGAAACTTTAAATATTAAGAGTCAAAAAGGAGGTAAAAATATTAAATTCCTTTCAAAATCTGAAAATTTTTCAGAAGAAAATTAGGAGCAACATTCTCATTTTTAACAAGAAAAATTAAAATACAGCATGTTGGGATGCCTGGGTGGCTCGGTCGGTTAAGCGTCTGCCTTTGGCTCAGGTCATGATTCCAGGGTCCTGGGATCGAGTCCCGCATCGGGGGGGGGGGTCCTTGCTCAGTGGGGAGCCTGTTTCTTCCTCTGCCTGCCGCTCCCCCTACTTGTGCTCTCGCTCTCTCTCTCTGACAAATAAATAAATAAATAAATAAAACCTTTTTTAAAATAAATAAAATAAAATACAGCATGTTGTTGGAGGGAGATTTACTTTCCATCACATACCCTTTTGCCAGACTTCTGTGCTATTTAAATTGGTTGCCAGAGACCCCACCAACCAAGCAGGAACAGAAGGTCTGGGAGCTGTGGAGGTGCATGATCTGGTATGTCCCTGTATCAGAAGCGGGAAATCGCTCAGCTGAGCAGCCTCGGGGCAGAATGAGCAAGAGAGGCCAGCTCTACAAGGCACAGTCTTGGTGCAATGTCACAGCGTAGAACCTCCCCCTTTCCCTGGGTCAGCTCAGATCACATCTGGATGTGGCAACCACGTCCCTTCATTGCACAGAGCAGCAGGTGTGGGGAAGTAGAAATCAAAAAGGAGGCAGGCAGTAGTGCATCCTGCAATTCACTCCCTGCCCTCAGCCATGGCTCATGCAGGTGAAGCAGGTGTGGCAGTTTTCCCATGAGTACTGACAGTTCTCTTGGCGCAGAGACATGTCCACACCTACTCTTAGTGCTCACTCTGGTCCACCCGCTGGATCTAGTCTCCAGGTTAAGGGAATGGCATAGAGGCAGGTGTCCCAGATGAAGAGGCATTTGCAGGAGGGTGCCATCTCTCTCTGTGGTTCCAGTGAGCCTGTACAGGCAAGACATATCCTTGTGGGCTTCCTGGAACAGCCAGCATTCTTCCAGGGACTGCACTACTCATGCAACTCATCCCCGAGTCTGGTTTTTCCTTGTAGTACTTGGTATCCCTCTGGACATGAGAAGTTCAGTTCTGGCCTGCAAAGTCCAAGGCTGGATGCCCCACATCACAACTGCCAAGACCAGAAAGAGTAGCCACCGTGGTGTCATTGATCAGGCCATGTCTACCCTGAGTCCTGAAACTGAAACAGACTCGGATTGTCAAATCCTCCAAAGATTCCAGCAAGTCCAGGCTCTCTGGACACATACCTTATGCTTAATCCTTTACCTTTTCAAAAAAATTTATTTCAAAGATGAACAACCTAATTAAAAAAAATAAAAAGTACGTGCTCCCAGTTCATCAAAACAAACAAACAAAAAAAACAAATGACCAATAAAATAGGAGAAGATACTAAAAATTTTTGTCAGTGTTTGAACATGATTACATCATTCTGTCTTTGTTATAAGAATAAAGGGTGGAAATTAAAATTTTCTCCAGATCTCATATTTTCATTGGTTTTTTGAAAGCGTATAAAAGACTTTCCCTTGGTCCATCTTATTTTTTTCTTATATCAGAAGAGCAAGGTAGGCTCACAATTTCAAAATGAAAACTAACTCAAAGAAGGAAGAGCCAAAATATATTCACTTCTTTAGTCATGCCACCTATCTTCTTGGATTCCTACTATCTACAGTCTGATTTATTTTGGTATTGAGTTCATGCTAATACCTGAAGCTGTCAGTATGATTACTGATGTCATCTTACTCTGATGCTCTTAAAGCTGGAGATTTCTATATTTAAAAACAACATCACACCTCACAGTTAAAACTAAAATTATTTTAAAGTATAGGCTAGCAGGCTACCCATCACATTTTCTGACTTTGCTCTGATATAATTTTTAAATCATGTAGAAAGAGATGCATTCAGCTCTCTCCTCTATAAAGAACAATAGGAGGCAGAAGAATCTTAAAATAGAACACCATGGATGCCTGGGTGGCTCAGTCAGCTAAGTGACCGACTCTGGATCTTAGCTCAGGTCTTGATCTCAGGGTCTGAGTTCAAGCCTTGTGTTGGGCTCCACACTGGGGGTGAAGCCTACTTAGAAAAAAAAAAAAAAAGAAGAACACAAGAGAAGCATTGAGGATGACGTGTGGTTCACGCATCTCTGAAGTTTATCTCCTTCATGTCTTCAGCAGGACCTTAGGGTGGGACCCCAAAGAATCAGAGTTCCATCTCATAGACATTTAATGTAACCAGCATCTCTGGTAATAGGATATCCATACCTTTTTTTTTTTAAGACTTTATTTATTTATTTGATGGAGAGAGAGAGACAGCAAGAGAAGGAACACAAGCAGGGGGAGTGGGGGAGGGAGAAGCAGGCTTCCCGCTGAGCAGGGAGCCCGATGCGGGGCTCGATCCCAGGACCCTGGGCTCATGACCTGAGCCGAAGGCAGATGCTTAACGACTGAGCCACCCAGGCGCCCCAGGATATCCATACCTTTAAGACCTTTGTAGGTCCTGAGCATTCTTTGAAAGCCCCACCTATATTCTTATCAAATCCTTTAAAATGCACCCATGTCATAAATATTTATTGAGCATTGTCCTAAGCATTGTTCCAGAAACTTGGCATATAGTAGTGAACAAAACTAAGATCCCTACCTTCGTAGAGCCTTTATTCTACATAATTTATATACAACTATAGAGGAGTCAGGTTGAATTAAGTATACTTGAATGGTTGGCCTGTCATATTAGGTAGACGCTTGTACACAGGTTAGGCTAGACTCTGCTGAGGCAACAAACAATCCCCCAAATCTCAGTGGCTTAACAGAACACAAGTGTGTTTCTGACTCACTACATGTCCAGTGTAGGTTGGAGAAGCTCTGTTTTCTTGGGAACCCAGACTTCAGAAGGCATCATCATCTTGTAGCTGCACCAGTGAGCTACAAGACCTCTTCAGTCTCTATAACTGAAAAGGAGTAAATCAGAGAATCATGCACTGCCTCTTAAGTGTTTCATACCAGAAGGGACAAGAGCCACCTGCAGTCACAGCCAATGGCAGAACCAGCCACAGAGTCCTGTCTAACTGCAAGGAAACTAGGAAATGCAGGGGATCCCAGGGTTATTCATGAGCAGTAAATGTCCCTGCCACAAAGCTTATCTAATATTTATTGATTTTATTTGTCAGTTTTCCTCTTATAGTATAGAGCCAGTCAATGTTTTTCCAAGCCTCAGATATTTGCACGAAATGTCCATAGACCCTAACCGCTGTTGTTACAGTGGTTTGTATTTACTGAAAGTTTGTCATATGTAGGCAGTGTTTTTAGTGTTTTGTAAGCATGCATAAAT
The DNA here is from genome assembly GCF_003265705.2 of Callorhinus ursinus. Classification (NCBI taxonomy): domain Eukaryota; kingdom Metazoa; phylum Chordata; class Mammalia; order Carnivora; family Otariidae; genus Callorhinus; species Callorhinus ursinus. The sequence continues at coordinate 139,509,397 of NW_027397063.1, read as the reverse complement.
GTGCAGTTCATCTATTCTTCACAACAACCCTGTGACATAGGTACTAATCCTATCCCCATTCTACGGCCGAGGGGATGGAGGCACAGAAAGGATGAGTCACCTGCCCCAAGGCATACAGTTAGAACATGGCAATGCCTGAGTGTGTACCACCTAGTTTCACTGCCTTTAAGACATGAAGGCAAAGACAGCCTGTGAGACATGCAGTATTTATATTTTCTGCCTGTACCAGCGCTTATGGTAACAATAGTGAAAAGAAGAGAGAAGGGGAAGGGGATAAGCAAGATCCTTCAGGCCCAAGTCAAGCCCAGTAGTGAGTAACCCATTTTCCTGTGGGTGCCTTTCTACCCAGCACAGCGCTATAAAGAAATGGGAGAAATAGGAGGTGGCCCATCCTTTGCAACCGACTCCAGTCCACATTCTGGTAAAATGGCATAAAGCACCTACTCAACCTGTGCACCCCGAATGGAGTTAATTCTGTTTCCAAATAAATATCTGATGTCATTAGAGAACAGAAGTTATTAAACAAACAGATGGAGTTCACCGAGGCAATGATTTTCATCGTTGTGCTTGAAACAAATGTAAATGTAGCCTATTAACCCGAGATGTTGCCTTACCCCAAACTTAGCAATTAGAGATCTGCAGCACATCCCTGAGTCAGCACACCCATTCACCATGCGTGTTGTTTATTTCTGGGTTTGTACTCAGTGTGTCACCAAGATAGGCAAACAAGACTTAGAGTACACAAGCATGTGCTAGCACACACGCGCCCATGACCTAGAGCAGAAACCACACTTGAGGGCCTGTGCTGTGCCATTCCATTTAATACAAAGTTCCAGAAGTGGCAGAACTTACTTATAGTGACAGACAACAGAATAGCGATTACCCCTGGGAAGAGGCACAAGGGAATGTTCTGAAGCAAAGGAAATGTTCTAAACCTTGAACTAAGGGGTTTACACATTAAAAATTCATCTAAGCCCTTAAGATTTGTGCAGATATATATAAAGTATACCTCAGTAGACTTACCTCACTCACTGGAAATCCCTAGTCAGGTAGTATATGATTCCACCATAACAGGGTCAGAAGCCAGGAGTTACCTTTACCACACTTTTAGCCGGGTGATCTTGGCCAAATCACTTAATCTCTCTACATTCCAATGTCCACATCTGTAAAAAGGGCTAGTCACTGTGCCTACTTTCAGGTGTTCCTACCTATACCCCCTTAGCCCTAGACCCAAAAAAACTCTATGTTATATTCATTATTTCATATATTTGAGTGTATATATCTAAATCTATATTTCAACGTTATAAACTTCGTGGTCCATCAATACAGGAGACAGAATCATTAGCATCCAACAACTGGTTCATATTTCCTAAAGGCAGGAAGAACTTAATCTTCAAACAACCCCAGGGATGAGTTGGGGGGGGCGGTACTCAAGGAGGTACACACCTGTAACTCCAACCTTGAGAGTTGACCTTGTACAAGTTATGGATACCAAAAGGCAAGAAGTGGGGATTAAGGGGAGCCCTGCTGCTCTGGAAGCCTGTGCACCTAGCCAGGTCCGGGCCACTGTGCTCGGTTATGTAGGTTACACACTGCACAATGCCAGGGCTGTAGTCCATGTAAATGGCATCCCCTGCAGTTGTGTTGGGCAGGATCACTGTGAGAAGCACTGTCTCACCAGCTGAATGTCACACCTTCTCCAGGAGAACCTCCCAGGTAAGATCTCACCATGGCTGCCTTCTGGTGATTTCTTAAGTGAGCAAAACCCGTCACTGCAGTGGACTTTGTTCCATCCTTATCAGAGTGCCCTGCTCCATTCAACTCCACCCAGGAATGATCCGGGAACACCTAAACCCAGTGGAGCCCCTGGACAGCCACAGGGGTGGAGGTGTGAAACTCTGCAACTATACTTGGGGGGGGGGTTGGGGATCCCTGAACTGAGTCATGTGAGTCACACACACCCCCACTGTGTCTATAGTGGTAGCAGTAGTAAAACTGATAAAACCTGTAACTGTAGCTATTAGGGTGCCCAGAAAGGTCCAGGACATAGGACTGGAGTCTTATCATATCAGAATGCATCAATATCTGTATTTTTTAAATTTGTAAAACCTCAGAAAAACCAAATCCTTTATGCAAACTTTTTTGCAAATTTCCCCATCCTCTGACTACCAGGTGAAGTTAAAAAATGGTGAACCAAACAAAACAAAACAAAACAAAACAAAACTGTTTTCTCCTGGAAACACAATCCTGAATTTTATTGTCTACTCTAATGTTACAGCAGCGGGGGGGGGGGGGTGGCGGACACATTCAGGGCTTACAGCCCTCCTCGGGGGGACACTTAGATCTTTGGGTAGTGCAAGGTGGGAGCCCAAGGCTTTCCAGGGCTAAGTGGGGGGATGCTTTCTTCTTCCATTATAATCTGCTTTCTCCCTTATAGAAACACGTTAATTTCAGAAAACAGAAAGTAAGGATTGCCTCACCACAGAAATGAATGCAGTGGGACAGCTCATCCATTTTTCTCACTCTCTTATTTTTCCTTTTTCTTTTTATTCTTTTATAAAACTCTTAGTGGATTTGCTACTGAAGTTGATTATTAAGGCAATTTTTTTTAAAAATTGCTCAAGAGATTGTTCAAATTTTCATGAACATCCACATGGGTCCTACACCCACCCTGGGAAAACGAGACTTACAGCTTTTTGAGAATATACAGATTGAGGGAAGTGGGGCAAACGCTGAAAATTCTTGCTTGGTAAGTTCTGCTTTTGTATTTCTCAAAGTGCGAGTGTTAGAGTAGATGCGTGTATGTACTATATATTTTATTGTTACTATTATTGGGAAATAGTTCATGAAATAAGGGGGCCCCTTTAGCCCCAGTCCATAGCTCAGAGCATAGTGGATATCTTGTTTATTGATTTTGACCAAACTGAATCCCTGCCTAAATGTCCAGAGTCACCTGTTGTGAAAGCCTCAGATAAAAACGGTTATTATAATTGGCCTCATGGTGAGAGCAGGTGAACCAGTCTATCAATGACATTGGGGAGGAAAAAGGATGAATGTGGGCTATAACAGAATAAAAAGTACTTAAGAAATATAACTACCAAATGCAATATATGGACGTGGTTTAGATTCTGACTCAAATAAACCAACTATAAAAGACATCTATTACATGATACTTTTACCATTATTTTATTATGGGGAAGGGAACAGGAGCTTTTAATGTCCCTATCAGTTTACGAGTGAAATGATAATGTCTGATATTTGCTTTAAAATATTTGCAGAAAAAAAGTGTTGGCCAGGGGCATATGGAAGCAACAAAGTGTTAATTATTGAAACTAGATTTTAAGAGTTCATAGCACTATTTTCTTCATATTTGTGTATGGTTAAAATTTCCATAATAAAAAATGTTTAAAAACAAGCAATGGAGAAGCGTCTGGGTAGCTCCCTCTATTAAGCAACTGACTCTTGATTTCAGTTCAGTTCATGATCTCAGGGTCGTGAGATTGAGCCCTGCATCAGGCTCCACGCTGGGCATGGAGCCTGCTTAAGATTCTTTCTCTCCTTCTCCCCCTCCGCCCCTCCTCCCGTCTCTCTCTCTCTCTCTATCAAAAAAAAAAAAGAAGAAGAAGAAGAAGCAATGGAGAACAAAGAAACTGGTGAACATAACAATTGAATGAAAAAATAAGTAACTAAATCTCCTGTACAGAAGAATCCTAAATAATTTATGTAGATACTCTGCCCTCAAGGAGGTGGAACATAGCTTCCCACCCCTTAAATATGGGATGCTCATGGTGACTTCCTTCTAAGAAGTACACAATGGAAAAAAAGAAAAGAAGAGTAACTTTGGATAGAACTAATGAACATGCTCCGGCCAGGTGTTCAAGGTCAACATCATCAGTGACAAGTCGTGCTGACAGCAGGTACCCCTGATATGATGTGATGAGAAGGGCACTTCACATCTGTGGTCTTCCTCTCCCAAACCCATAATTCCTGTCCAACCGTGAGAACATCAGACAAACACAAACTGAAGGACATTCTACAAAACACTTGCATAGTGTTTCTCAAACTTATCAAGGTCATCAAAAATAAGGAAAATCTGAGAAACGATCACAGTCTAGAATAGTCTAAAGAGACATGATGACTACATGTAATGTGGCATCCTGGATGGGATTCTAGGACAAAAAAAGGATGTTAGGTAAAAACTGTAAATCTGAATAAGTATGGGCTTGAATTCATAATAATGGATCAAAATCAATGTATTAGTCATGATCAGTGTAGCATTGTATTAACAATAGGGAAAACTGGGTATGGGGAATACAGAAAGTCTGTGATATTCTGGCAACTTTTCTGTAAAACTAAAACCGTTCTAAAATAAAAACCCCATTTAAAAAAAATGACTAGTTCTGAGGAAGTGAAAGATACAAATGTAAAGATAATGTAATAGCAAAACTGACTCCAGGTCATTTAAATCAAAATCACTGGGGGTGAATATCAGGCATACTTAGTTTCTATAGTGCCTGAGAAAGAGACAGAGCCACAGGACAGAGAAAAAGAGAGATGCATATGTAGTTGTTATGGACTGAATTGTATCCCTCCAAATTTGTATGTTGAGGTTCTATCCCTAACTGTGACTATATTTGGAGATAGGGCTTTAGGGAGATAATTAAGGTTAAATGAGGTCCTAAGGGTGAGGCCCTAACCCAATGGGACTGATGTCCTTATAAGAAGAAGAGAACAGATCTCTCTCTCTCTCTCTCTCTCTCTCTCTCTCTCTGTCTCTCTCCGTCCCTCCCCATGCACACAGAGGAAAGGCCATGTGACGACACAGTGAAAAGGTGACTGTCTACAAGCCAGGAAGAGAGAGATTTCACCAGAAACTCACCCTGATAGCCCCTTGACCTGGGACCTCTGGCTTCCAGAATTGTGAGAAAATAAACTCCTGGTGTTTAAGCCACCCAGTCTGTGGTGTTTTGTCATGGCGGTCCGAGCTGCCTAATACAATGGATGCATGGTGACAGGAGTGGCAGACGGGAGACAGGAACACAGTGATTGCACTCTATAGACTGTGCATTGTTTGGGACTGAAATAAAGTTACTGATTACCTTCATCAGGCATACAATTTATATCTTCATACATGTTAAAGAGTAACTAAAAGGGAAAAATAACACCTATTTTCCTCTACTCTCCACACTTCTGACACCAAATGTGTGAGTTTTCCCCACGCTAACTTTCCAAGTCTCCAGACACCAGTTGGGTGTCCTAGAATCCAACTATGACATTAACTACCTGGAGTGAGTGCAGACCCCGCAGGTTAAGGGCTTGGTCCTACAAGTCTGCCCCCACTTCTGGTGTCAGTGACAGGTCTCAGGATGTCTCCCGTACTTCTGACAACTTGGCTACAAATTGGAGGTTCCCACAACCCCCTCCTCAAGTTCAATAATTTGCTATAACTGCTCATAGAACTCAGGGGAACAATTTATTGATTCATTATAAAGGAGATAATAAAGGATACAGATGCAGAGATACATAGGGTGGAAGTGTTCCATGTGTAGTGAACTTGGGATAAGTCACCCTCCTGGCACATGGCTATGTTCACCCAGAAGCTCTCTGAACCCCATAGTTTAGGGATTTTTATAGAGGTTTCATCACATAAGCATGATTGATTATTAACTCAATCTCCAGCCCCTCTCCCCTCTTAGAAGGATGTGGGTTGTGGCTAAAAATTTCAAGCTTCTAGTAATGCTTGGTCTTTCTGGTGACCAGCCCCCATTGAGGAGCCTGCCAAAAGTTGTCTCATTAGAACAAAATATGTTTCTATCACCTAAGAAATTCCAAGCCTTTTGGGAGCTCTGTCACAAACCAGGGGTAGAAACCAAATATATACTTATTATGTCACAGTAAGCAATGAAAAAATAAAATAGGATGTATACAGTCAAAACTGGTGGATGGAAAACTAGGAAATAAAGAAAGCTCCATATAACCAATGGAAGGCAGGAAGGGGCGGGGGGGATCGAAGACAGAGAAAAAAGCACAATAAATGAAGATCACCAAATAAGATGGTAGAAAAATGAATGAAAATACATCAGTAATCACAAATTCACCTTAAAAATGAAAGGCTTTAAGAGTCATGTAAAATCTAGTGATACAGCAAGGTTGAAGTAAAGGATGGAAAAAATCTACCATGCAGATCAATCTGGGTCCCAGTAGAATCCAAATCAAATGGTTCAAGAGACTTTAGGGACGACCCACAGAGGGAGGTAGAGGTAGATTCAGGAAATAAAACAGGGATGACAAGCAGGGAGAAGCTGTTGGTACTCAGGGCACCTGGATGGCTCAGTTGGTCTCAAAGGCAGACGCCTTTGGCTCAGGTCATGATCCCTGGGTCCTGGGATCGAGTCTCGGATTGGGCTCCCTGCTCAGCAAGGAGTCTGCTTCTCCCTCTCCTGCCCCTCCCATTTGTTCTGTCTCTCTCTCTCTCTCTCAAATAAATAAATAAAATTAAAAAGAAGAAGAAGAAGCTGTTGATACTCTCAGCCTAGACATGACAAGGGGAAGACAGTTTTGCCAGACCTCAAAGGATGCCAGAGCCTGGGAGGAAGGGTCTCCATAGCCCTACAGTCATGGCAAAACATAGCACCTGCCAGATAATGCAGTTTAGTGTGAGGGGGAAGAAGCAAGAAATACTTGACCTCTCTTCTCCACTCTTATGTCTCCTGCCTCCCCTTGGCAGCCTAACCACGGGCAGTTAGCAAGACAGCCGGCATGGTACAGTTTGTGGGCCAGCAGAGGAGAGAAGAGAGCAGGTGGGCAAAGGGCATGGCAGTATTCGTGCCCGATAAAAAAAACTTTAAGACGCAAGACACTGTAAGGCAGGGAAAGGGGGTTTGCATAATGATAAAACAATTTGTCTAGAAGATATAACAAACCTGTAGCTATATGAATCTAACAACATCGGCTTCGCAGTATATAAAGAAAATACCACAGAGGTTATACGGCGACAACAACAAATATACTATCATAGTGGAAGGTTAACATACCTCTCCCAGAAAGTGATGGATCCAAAGCACAAGAATTTTCTAAGTCTACAGAAAATTTAAACAAGACAATAAGCTTCATATAAGGGATATGTAGAGCATTCTACTCCCAATCATTTAAAACAAACAGTGTTCCTGAAAACCATACAAATGTCTTTCAGTTGGTGGATGGATAAACAAACTGCAGTATATCCATATAATAGAAGACTATTCAGCAACAAAAAGAAATAATTACTGATACGTGTAACAACATGGATGAATTTCAAACACACTATGCTGAATAAAAGAAGCCAGACTAAAAAAGTCACGTACCTACGTGGTGCAGAAAACAGATTAATGATGGCCCGGAGCTGAGGGTGGGGGAGGGGTGGACCGCTCTGGAGGGTGATAGAGCCGACATGGCTCAAGCAAAACTCACAGAACTGTCCACCCAAACCAGGAATGTTATTGCATACAAACAAGCTTTTAAATTAAATTTTAAAAAACATAGTCTATTCAAGCTCAATCAAATAGCCACATAATTGACCACAACCATGAAAGATCAGTATTATACACACCAGATCTTCTAACTATAGTGCAATAAAACTCTAAGTCAGTTGTAAAAATTTAGTTCCCAAATGTCACAGTTGTGGAAACTAAGAAAATGCATTTAAAAAAAAAAAAATCAGTCAAAGAATATCATGATGGAAACCACAAACTATTTCAAGCTGAATAATGACAGAAATGTTAAACATGAAAATGTGTGGCACGTAGCCAAAGTGGCACTTGGAGTAAAGAGCTGAGTCAGAGAAGACAAGAGTTGTTGTTTGTTGTTGTTTTAATAATAAGTAACCATTTTGTTCAAGAAGTTAGAAAATGGACAGTGACAATTTAAAAAGTGTAAAGAAGGAAATGATACACATGAGAACAAAACTCACTGTAATTGCAAACAAGGCACACTGTAGAGAGGACTGGTAATAAAATGACAATAGGACTGTGGCTGCCAGCCACACAAGATAACTATGGAAAGAATGCAGAATCCAATCAGGCAGAAAAAAAGATAAGTTGAAGCTGGTCACGTGGAAAAGGAAATTAGGCATATCCCAGCGAAGAGTGCAGAAGTTCATCCCCTGAAATCAAGTGATTAAAAAAAATAGAGAGAGAGGGGCGCCTGGGTGGCTCAGTCGGTTGAGCGTCTGCCTTCGGCTCAGGTCATGATCTCAGGGTCCTGGGATGGAGTCCCGCATCAGGCTCCTTGCTCAGCGGGGAGCCTGCTTCTCCCTCTGCCTGCAGCTCCCCCTGCTTGTACCCTCGCTCACTCTCTCTCCCACGCTCTCTCTCTCTAACAAATAAATAAAATCTTTAAAAATAAATAAATAAATAAATAATAGAGAGAGATTACAATGAAAATTAGTGCCCAGGGGAAGCACTTGTTTATAAATCTCAACCCACCTGAACGGCTTGGTCGGGCCTGCCATGCCCACGGATCCTGGCATAGACAGGGCCCCGTCCTGAGAAAGGGCTTAGTATGTGCTGATCTGTGGCTCAGGTAGAATTGGCCTAGGACAGTTCTCAGGACACCAAGGCGCTTTTATTTTCATGGGTTTTACTTACCAATATTTAATATATTTGGAATTTAAAAATACTTTATTCACTTAAAAATAACAATAATAAATTCAATACAACATCGTTTACAAACAATGTAAAATGAGAACAACCCAAATATCCACAAATATGGAAAATCATGAGTGAACCGAGCTTCATTTATTCAATGAAATACTATACACCTTATTTCTAGCTAACTATAGTTAACAATACACATAAATCTTGGGGAAAAAAAACTTTAATGGAAAAGGCAAGTGGCAAAAGAACAGAAGATACGATACCATTTACGTAAATTTTTTCATTTATGTAATTTTTTTAAGGTAGAAAAAGAATTAATTCGTAGAAGCAAATTTTTGAAGGCCAGGCTGACTTTAGACTTACTTTAGCAAGCAGTGAGAGCTCATTGTTGAATGAGAGAATCATTAAAAGATTTTGAGCAGGAAACCCACACCTCTGCTATAAGATCAGTCTGGCAGTTTCTTAACCTGGGGTGCACAGACAGAATGCAGGGTGCTTGTGTCCTTGCACGGGAAAAAAAAATCTTTATTTTTAGGAAATGGAACATTTAAGTGTAGTAGACAAAGCACAATGCTATTGGCAGGACCTGTGACTTTGTCACCAACAAAAATCATGGATATTTTCATATCACAGTATAGTTGTAGTGGATGTCTTTAAATATCCTTTAGCTCATCACACTTTGAAATTAGAGTAGAGGGCGCCTGGGTGGCTCAGTTGGTTAAGCGACTGCCTTCGGCTCAGGTCATGATCCTGGAGTCCCGGGATCGAGTCCCACATCGGGCTCCCTGCTCGGCAGGGAGCCTGCTTCTCCCTCTGACCCTCTTCCCTCTCATGCTCTCTATCTCTCATTCTCTCTCTCTCAAATAAATAAATAAAATCTTAAAAAAAAAAGAAATTAGAGTAGACTTTGGGGTGCCTGGGTGGCTCAGTTGGTTAAGTGTCTAACTTCAGCTCAGATCATGATTTCAGGGTCCTGGGATTGAGCCCCTCATCAGGCTCTGCACTCAGCAGGAGGCCTGCTTCTCCCTCTCCCTCTGCTGCTCCCCCTGCTTGTGCTCTCTCTCTCTGTCAAATAAGTATATAAAATCTTGAAAGAAAGAAAGAAAGAAAGAAAGAAAAAGAAATTAGAGTAGGCTTTAGATCTACTGCTGGATCTCATTGCTTAATAAGTTGATAAAGAAACATATATATTACCTCCCAAATTTGATTTTTTTTTTTTGAAAGAGAGAGAGAGAGAACACAATCAAGGGATGGGGGCAGAGGCAGAAGGAGAGAAAGAATCTCAAGCAGGCTCCATGCCCAGTGCAGAGAAAGACGTGGGTCTCGATCTCACAACCCTGAGATCATGACCTGAGCCAAAATCAAGAGTCGGTCGCTTAACTGACTGTGCCACCCAGGCATCCTCCTAAATTTGATTTTTAGAACATTTCGAAAATGCATTTCAACATAAGGGTTTCCTTGGTAATCCTGTGTTTCATTTTGTACATTTTCAAAAACAATTCTGGGACAGTGCATAAGCTTCACCAGACTGGCAAAAAGGTCCATGGCACCAAACAAGTGTGGAAAGTCAGATGGCCAAGAGTGGGAAGGGGAGAGCAGATGCGTGAAGGCTGCTACAGCAGTCTGATCCGGGGATTGCAGGGCCGGGGGAAGGGTGTGAAGGACACAGGGCATGCTCAGTCCTACAGCTCAGACGGACTCATTTCCTGCCCTGCCCCGGCACCTAGCACAGTGCCTGGAACATAGAGGCCACCAAGTCAAATTTGTTACATGACCGGAAAATGTAACGGGCGTGGGAAGCCGTTGTGAAGGAGGATATAATGGGCTGGTCCCGCGAGTGGGTTTCTGAGGTTAGAAAGAAGGAAGGATCAAGGGGGATAGAAGCTGTTACATCTAACCCAGCTGTGTTCCAGTGGGGTCTGGATGTCCACTGGAGCAGGTAGAAGGATGGAGACTCACAGTGAGTCCACCGACGGGAAAGGATAGCCCAGAAGCACACAACGGTCTTAGTTTTTAATTTCACTGATCTTGTTCCAAATTTGCCTTTTCTCCTTTTTACATGGGACGCTTGAGCCATTGCCACAAAGCACATTTGTCAGTCTTCCTGCATGTCTCCACAGAAGCAGGTTGGGACAAGGCTTTTCCCAGCCCAGAACTTCCTTTGCAAAGGATGGCTTGCCTATATGACACCGCCCAGGCAAGCCCTGGATCTGGGGCCAGCATCAGAATTAAAGAAAAGGCAACTGGATTTCATACGAGTTAATTTTATGTGTCACCTTGACTGTCTCATCACATGCCCAGATACCTGGTTAAACAGATAGTGGCAGAGTAAGGCGAACCCCTTCCGCCTGACTGTCTTCGAGCCAGGACATCAGTCTTTTCCTGTCTTCAGACTTGGACTCAAACTGAAACCTACACCATCAGCTCTCCTGGTTCTCAGAACTTTGACTCAGACTAGAATCACACCACTGGCTTTCCTGGGTTTCCAGCTTGTCAGCTGCAGATCCAGGGACTTCTCAGCTTTCATAACCACAATTGATCAATCGATTGATCTATCAATCTATCTGTCCCCTCTTGATTCTGTTTCTCTGGTGAACCCAGACCAATGGAAATGATCTTTGCCTATAACCCTTCACTAATGAAAATGTTACAAAACAACTGTTACAAACATCATAAATTCAGAGATAAATTGCTCCTTGTGCCTTATTAAATTTGCTAAATCAACAAAAGAACATCAGGAAAAACGAGGTAATGAATTTCAACAGAACTTAAGTTTAGCTGAAATGGTAGAGGTGAGGACTGTTTTGGAGGAGAGCAGGAATTAGGGTTGTCTGGGGCACGTGTACACACACACACACACACACACACACACACCTGCTCCACGTCCTTCTTGTGCACTCTTCACGACCTCTGGCAATTTGACTTCTACCCTGAAGCCCCACTCTTAGAGCTGTACCCTTGGTCACCTCTAGTCTCTAAACTCCTGCCATTCCCACTGTGCTAATGATGTTCATCCCTAGCCTTGAGCTTTCCAAAATAATGGACTCATCACAGGCAGTCTGTCTGATTTCACCCAGCGCCTTCATATCACAGATTATAAAACTGAGCATCTAAGAAACCTAGAGATGTGCGCAGAGTCATGTATGTGCTGGTAATTAGCAGAATTGAGACGAGAAGCCAGGTTTCCTAAACACCACTCTCGCACTCACTTGGATAACCTGGTTTCCTGTCTGGTCCATATCCTAGTGAGCTACAAACTATCTTCAATTAGATATCCTCTGTTCAACTCAGACACTACAAGCCTCAACATACGCTTGTAAAAATGTTGTCTTAAATGGACAACTAGGGGAAAGTATTTGTCATACAAGAGAGTCAAGGGGTTAATATTCTTAATTTGTAAAAGAGTGTTTATTCAACACATGTTCATTGAGTGCTCACCAGGTGCAGTGTGCTGGGCAGTGAGAATACAATGGCAAATAAGAATAGTACGGTTTCTCCTTGCACGGAGTTTACCGTCTAGTGGGCACAAACAAACTAAATCTGAAATTACCACTGGGAAAGGCAGTCATGCGCAGCCCCTAGCTTCCCACACAGGAGGGCAGCGTTCCCTTACAAAGAGATCAAGAGCCCTTCAGACCTGTGCTGGGTATGGCTCTCCGCCCTGGAGTGTTTTCCTGTCCCACGTTTGAACAGGTGTCGTTCTTTGTTCTGCTTCAGCGTGGGTCAAAGGCCCTCGGGCGTGACCTCAGCTTTCTGTTTTTCAGACCCTGTGGGGGAGGACATGGGGTCCTTGGCCTGGAGTGCAAAGGGGATGTGCGTGCAGACCGTCTCCCTGTGTTGGCCGGGCGGGAAGACCCGCTGAGCGGAGGAGACAGACACCGACTATTGAAGCAAATCTTGCTCTGTCTCTTCTCTATGTGAGTAAAGTGCTGTTCCCCCAGAGCCTGTGTGAGTCATGTCTCTCCCAGCAACCCCAACACCTGCAAACTATGCAGGGGCTTGACATTCTGGGACTGCTGCTCCTGGTGGGAGGCAACAGGTGCCACTCGCCCGACAATTATCATAATAAAACACCAGCTGAAGGAAAGGAATGCCTGTGGAGGAAGCACACCACTGAGGGCCTGACTCATGTTGGATGTGCGACCTGGACTGAGGAGTGTCGGGAGCTATCCATGAAGTTCTGAGCTGAGAATGAAAGAATAAACACGAGCTAATTAGCGAAGGATGGAAGAAGGGACAGACACCATGGGCCAAGGAAGTTCTGTGCAAAGGCCCTGTGGCATATTTGAAAAACTGAAGGAAGGCTGGTATGCCCTCAGGGCATAAAGCGAGGAGCAGGATGTGGCTCAAATAAGCCCCAAGAGGGAAGCAGGGACCAGACAGTGCAGGGCTTTCTAGGTCACCTTGAGGATTTGAATCTGCATCCACTGAGGAATGGACAGCACAGAAGTTTCTTAAGGAGAGGTTGACAGGGTGGGATTTGTGTTTTAAAGAGATGAGGCTGGTGGCAGTGGAAAAGATGGATGTGAAAGGGAGAAAGTAGATACCAAAAGCTAAGTGAGACCATTGCCAACATCCAGGAGAAGGAGAGCGGTAGTTTAGGCCGGTGGTTCTCAACCAGGGAAATTTCACCCCTCGGAAGACCTTTGACAATCTTTGGGAACACTTTTGAGAGTCACACAGTGTGTGGGGATGTTACTGGCATTTAGCAAATTAAGGTCAGGAATGCCACTAAATAAACATCCTACAAGACACACAAAGAGCCCCCCCGCCCCCGGCCTGAAATAGAAATAGTACCTAGATCAACAAACCCTGGCTCAGGCTGTGGTGGTGGCGGAGATGCGGGACACATTGGAGAGATAATTAGGAGGGTAAAGCCAGCAGTCCGTAGTGACTGATTGATGATGAGGGACAAGGGAACGATTAGCAAAGAGAACCCTCGGTTTTCTGACTTGCTCACTTGAATGAGTGAGGGTGCCATCCACTGAAACAAGAAACTCTGGAGAAGTTGATGGTTTGCTGGAGGAGGATGAGGAGCTCAGCTGGAGACCTATGAAACTGAGATGCCTCTAAGACACCCAAAAGAAATCAGACCATTCACTAGGTCTACAGCTCAAGAGGAAAAGCCCGAGCAGGACACATGCATTCAAAAGGCTTCCGTGAGTAGAACCGAAGACAGGGACAGGAATGAGATTACCGAGAAAGGGGGTACAGAGTGAGGAAGAAAGAGGGCCCAGGACAGAATCTTAAGAAACTCTTGGGAGAGGAGCACAAACCAGCAAAAAGCATGTAGGGGGCATCCGGAGAGGTGGGAAGAAAATCAGGGCATGTCACCTCCCAGAAGCCTCAAGTGGGGACTGTTTCCCCCACACCTTCTCCAACACAGAGCACCACAGATCTTTTTCAAGCTTTGCTAAACTGATCAGTCAAGAAAAGTCCTGTTTAAAGATGTCAAAGTTTTCATTGGCAATTTGGGGGTAAGTAATGAGATTAAGCATCTTTGCCATGTTTCCTGGCCTTTTATATTTCTTGTGTTATTTGTCCATTTTCCTATTCTAGATATTCCTATTTTTCTAGATTGGTATGACCTCACTATACATTATGATTTTTCACTCTTTGCTATCACATTCTTACATACTTCCCCACAATTTATCTTTTTTTTTTGAAGATGTCTTTTTCCATGCAGCTGTTTTACTTTTTTTTTTTTTCCTGCGAGATTGTTGTTGACTTTGTCTTCCTGCTTTGATTTCATGCTGGAAGAGGCTGTTCCTTCCCAAAGATCATAAAAATGTCCTCTTATATTTTCTTAGGATATTAAATCCTCTTTTTACATTTAAACTTTTTATCTATCTAAAATCTATTTCTGTGACTGACGAGTGATTGGGATTTTTTTCTCAATTCAGTTGAGAAATGTGTTCTTTCAATCTCCTCTTTATGTTAAACTAAATCCCATATCCATTACTCAAATATTGGCCTATCTCTTTTCTGTCTCTTTAGATCTCTTGGTATATTCCTGTGCCCAAACCAGGCTGTTTTAATTACTGTAACTTTATAGTACGGTTTGATATCTGGTAAGACACATCTGTATCATTTCATAATCAAGAAAAACCATAAAGGTTTGCATACACATACATGTGTATGTGTTTGCTTCTAGGTGTGGAGGATTGATGGGGAAATGTGTGTGTGTGTGTGTGTGTGTGTGTGTGTGAGTGTGTGTTCTCACGCATGGAGAGTGGATGGAGAAGTGCCTTTGAAAGACTAGGAGTAGTTTGGGACCTGCAAAGGAGTTTGAGACAGTACCTGGAGCAGAGAGTCCCCAGGGAAGTTTGGAAAAATAAAGGAGACCATAGATCTCTCAAAGGAGGCTGGTGCTCACACTTACAAAGCCTCTAAATTAAAGGAAGCAAAGAAGAAAGCTGGTAACATGGACTGATCTCTGTTATTTTTAGAACTAGCACCAACTGCATTTTAAGGCCTCTTAAGCCCAGGAACCTTCTGTCAGCTCCTGGGGAATCACTGAGGATGTTAAAGTCAGCCGTTCACTTCTTAGAACCAAAGTCACTGACCTCTGGTGTAGGTAGAGCATCAGCAGCTGCTTGTGGGCTTATGGCCCCCTGGGTGCAGAGATCCGTCAGCTTTCGGTCAGTTGCCTTACCTTTCATTGACCCAAAGCTTTCAAAGAAAGTAAGTCTTGTAATTCAGCAAGCATTCACTGACTGTTACACATCCCCATCGCAGACCCTGTACAAATCTCCCAGCAAGGGTCCATTTCAAATAACTCAGGGTGAGTGGTGCTCGCACACACACACACACACACACACACACACAGCTTGGAGCCCTTGTCTCTGGGCTCAGAGGTCTCAAATCAGGAGCATTCTTCTCTGAAAGCCCCCCGAACTCTTAGTGGGTTTGGCCCTATCTGCACAGGACAGGAGACTAGTGGTATATAGGGTCTAGCTCTCCAGGAGAACGGGAAGGCCCAGGACATAGCCCAGACCTTAGTTCTTCCTTCCAGCTATTCAGGACCCACAAGGAGGGGTGGTCCAACAGAACCCTACTTAGGCCTCTTGGTGGATCATTCCAAGAGTCCTTGAGGTCACTCAAAGGAGCCAAAAGAGCCACCTGCTGATGCATTAAAAACAAGACTCGAGCATTTGAGTTGCTACATTTTTGTCCTATTTGGCTCTTCCAGGAAGAGCTTGTCCTGAATCTTAGCCTAATGATACCCACATAAAATGGGGTAGGGGAGGACACTGCTGAGTAACCAGTGAGCAGTCCTGGGCCGTGGCTAAGGCAGTTGGTCTAAACTATACGACAGGGAACATCTCTGTATTACTTTGCTCTCCTGGCTCAGGTGATTCAGGGACCAGTGTGCCTGCTAGCCTCATGCCCAACATAAGGTGTTTATCGGCCTCCACTCCACGGAAAGATGGGGCACAGGGCCCACCTGTGCATACCCACGAAGTACCCAGGTTCTACACTGCCCTGCCCCCACTCCCCCTCCACGTAGGCTCGTGGGGAGGATGGAGGAAACCAAAAGAGAGATCAAAGGGTCCTTGGTCTTGGCATCGATGGAAGAGGGAGTCAGGCAGTGGACACCCTCCTGGCCTTGCCCAGGTAGACCCCGGGAGGGATTGGGGTGGAAAAGACTGGAAGAGGGAAGGTGAAGCATAGGTGCTGGGCCTTGACCCGGCCGAGGGGATGGACCCCGGCAACGGCTGTCCCGCCCCCGCCCCGCCCCGCCCCGCCCCGGAGCCGCCCCGCCTCCCTTGCCTCCGCAGAGCCTCCCGCGAGCTGGCCGCCGGCTGCCACTGCGGCAGAGCCGCTCGCCCTCCTCTGACCGTCTGCGCGCAGGTGAGGACCGGGGACCCCTGCGCCCGAGCCGCTGAGGAACGAGCGGGAAGCTTCGTGGGGCTGGGAGCTGGGAGGGAAGGAAACAAAATCGGATTCCGTAGTCGGCCGTAGGGAGGGACCGAGGGGCGCGCGTCCCAATCCTGGTCGGCGGGGAGGTGGTCCTTACCAAGCCGGGAGAGGTGGACGCGTCTTCACCGAGCGCATCTGCGGCTCCGGAGATGCGCTGGCGCTTAGATATCCTGGCTGTGTGGAGACGCAGTTCCAGAGCAGGGCCTCCCAGAACCTGGGGCGTTGTATCCCGGGGGCCCGACATCCTCTTGCAATCGTTTCCAGCCAGCAGCTAAAAATACCCCTCCTAGGTCTTTCAGGGGCGACTCCGGGCTCGTGGGTCGCCAACACCCACCGAAACCTCCCTTGCTGCTGTGATTTGAAGAAAAGCCCTGCCTCAGCCCTGTGAATGTTGTTACTAAGAGGTGGAAGATTTCTTCTGCCCCGGTCGGTGTGTACAGGTGGAAAAAATCTGCAAGAAATGATTGACTTATTTTTTGAAAATTTTCAGTTTAAAATTTCAGCAAACCTGTTCTTCTTTTTCTTACATCTAGGGAGTTGACACCAGAATTTAAACCCAGCTTTGGGTTTATATCCGAAGGGCTCGGTTTATCTGTCGCCCAAAAGGTTTCGATTTGGAAGAAGTGGATTGAAAGCGGGTTTTGCTTGGTGATAGGCTTTTCTGCTGGGGCAAGAGTTTGCTTATGGTAGTCATTAGCTTTTTACCTGAAAACTGAGGACCAAGAGGCAGCCGCGTGGATTGCTTACGTAATCACCCCCCTCTCACCCCGGACAGATGTTCTTTAGTCGTGCCCCCAAATTAGGCTTAATACCGCAAGGTTCTGGAACTGAAGTCAGGGGGCCAGCGATACACTGTCATTGTGTGTTCTCTTGCCTACAGTTTGGGAGGAAAGATGTTCACGGTGCTGACCCGCCAACCTTGTGAGCAAGCAGGTTAGTATCCCGCAGCCGGCAGCCAGTGTGATATTCTCAAGTCACAGTCCCGACTTCAGCCCACAGTTCTTCATGCGTGGTCCCTGCGAATAGTTTTAACGTCTGTGGTTTGAGGCTCAGTTGCTTACCAGGCTTTCACCACCAACATTCCTCAGGTAGAAGTAATGCTTTTGATCAAAGCTACACAAAACAAGGACTAACATGCATGTTTCGCTTAAATGGTTTTTCCTGTTTGCATAATCCATTAATTTGGCCGTTTGTGGTTTCCCTGTGTGTGAGGTTTGCTCGAGAATATTGTGGATTTTGTAATGAATTATAAAGTACTTAGATCTGTCCTCTACTTGCATCCCAGTGTTGTTGCTGGCACAGGACCTACAGTGTCCCCCACTCCCCACCCCCACCCTAGGTCAGCGTTCTTACCCTTGCTAGCGGAGGCACATGCGTAGAATTCACACACACACACACACACACACACTGCCAAGCTTGCCCTGCCTGCCTCTGGAGCACGTTTTGCAGTTGCTCATGTGGAAGCCCAGAATGGTCTGGCCTCTCCACTCTCAGGTAGACACCTTGTAATTACAGTGTTTGTTCACTCCTAATGACAGCACAGCTCTGGGCTGCATTCCCTAAATGAATGAGACCTGGTCTAGTCCCTTTTGTTTTGCGAGAGGCTTTTCTGCTGGGGCCAGGGTTTGCTGAAGGTAATCATAGCTATTTACCTGAAAAGTGCTGAAGCGCAGAGGATGGGCAGCCGCACAACTGTGATCAGGAGAGTGCTTACATATAACCCCCTTCCTGACCCTGGACAGATGATCTTTAGTCCTGCCCCCAAACTGGGCATTCTTGTCTTCTAAGAAGATATAATTTTAGGATGGTAGGGGCAATTTCTACAAATCTTCTTTTGTAAAAGGAAATTGTACCTAAGGAGCTAGTTTACTTGGATTTTCAGGTTTTCCTCAAAGGACTTTGAAAGGTTTGATGAATTTTGACAAATCACATCCATATACCCCATAATTCTAGGAAGATATAGAGCATTTCTGTGACCCCAGAAAGTGCCCCTGTGTTCCTTCCCCGTGAGTCCCTGCTCCCAACCCCCTGGGCAGTCACTGTTCTGATTTCTGTCACCTGTCTGTTTTAGAACTTCACATGAATGAAGTCATTTCAGTATAGAACAGTATTTGTTTGTTTCTCTTTTAAAAAAATGTATTTGCTACTTTATAAAATTTCCATTAGCCCACACTGGTTTGGTAAGACCCAAGTAAATATTTGTTCAAAATCATCTAGTTAAGCAGTATTAGTTTAACTTTAATACATAGACATAGTCCATTATGGTAATTATATACTTTTATACAATACAGATATAATTATCTGTGTATTTAGTTGAAGATTATTCATAGGCTTCGTTATTATTATTATTTTGCTTTTAAATGGGTATAGTTTACATGTTATGATTAAAATACAAAGGCCAGAGATGATATGACCCCTTTGGGAGGAACATGTGGCTTGAGGTCTAGCTGTGCTTTGTGAAGATGTAGGAGACCCTATATGCCTTCAATGTAGACACAGAAAAATTGCCTGAGGTTGACTTCTTACTGGCAACCCAAATATTTTAGAAACTCGTACATGTTACTATTTGCATAACATTATGCCACTGTGTACTGAACTTTATAATCGTTGATTATATCTGAAGTATAGAATTAATTTCTTTTATCTGATATTATTTTTAAATGAAATATTGTATCGCCTGCTTTAATAGAAAACCCATATTTTTTTAATCTACATTGAAATAAATGTTACTGTAAATCATCTCGGGGACAACCAGTAGTATGCATAACACATCTGGGGAGATACCAGGAAACTAAACTATGCGCACCCTCTCTGCAAATGTTGTCTCAGTCCACTCTTTGGAGGAAAGATAAATGGGTACTGGAGCCCAATCACTGCTCCACCTTAAAAGTGTGGGTCTCACCAAAGCCAGAGGAAGTGACGTATGCACACAGTTATGCATCCAGTCTGTGGATTCTACAAAGAAAGCCAGTGCCTTGTTCCTACTTTCCCCTCATGTGTCTTCTGGGTCTTCCCATTTTAGGCCTCAAGGCCCTCTCCCGAACCCCAGCCATCATCGCCTTGGTGGTCTTGCTTTTGAGTGTTGTGGTGCTTGTGGTCATCACACTCATCCAGTTTCACCACAAAGAGGTCCTCCTTCCAGGACTGAAGGTAAGTATAAAGGGATTGGCACTGAAGGGATGGGCTATGACATCAATTACTCTAATGCAATGAGTTAGAAGAAAACCCTTTTCCCCACCTCCCTTGGGGAAGACCCAAGGGAGAACCTAAGGGTCTTTGGTGTAGGACCCAAGGGAGGAGCTCTGGACATACTGGTTTTGTGATGTTTGACACTAGAGAATGTTAATGGTAACACCTTCTCTAAGGACTGTGTGGCCTTGCTTTCACTCCTGACTCTTGGAACCAAAGCTAGACTTTGTAGCCAAGAATTGCAGATGGCTACCAAAGATCTACCAGCTTGTGCATTCCCCCAAGACCACACAACCCTGATCATGAGTGGAGACCAGGAGACCCAGCCTCCTCTTCTGGCCTAACCTGGTAAACAAAACATCAAGGACTTGAAAAGGTCTCCTTGAGCTGTATTTGTGCTGCCTCTCTTGAGTCTAGAAGTGTGCCATGATCTCTCTAACTCTTCCCCTTGAAAAATTACTCAGGGTCTTATGCTCACTTTCAGAAGCTACTCTTAGCCCTTGATAAGTCTGTCCCCATATGGCCTCTCAGATGTTGTCTGACAGTCTGAGAACAATATGTATCCCACCAGCCTTGGCTGTAAGGCTGAGGGGAGGTGATCCCATGAGGGACTTGTCAAATGAAAGGGAAAGGAATCCTTCAGTCATTTGGGTAGAGTTTGGCAAAGTTTTTCTGTAAAGAACTAAATAGTACGTATTTTAGGCTTTGAAGGTCATTTATAGTCTCGGTCACATATCTTTTTTTTTTTTGTCTTCTTATGATTCTTTAAAAATGTAAAAACACTTCTTAGCTAGTAGGCCATAGGAGCCAAGAAATTCAACTGTTATCTGAATCTCATTTAGCCTTTACCCTTGACCTCATGAGTCCTTTCTACATCTTCCTGCTCTTAGTGACTGTTCAAAGGCTATATTTTAAATAGAAGTTTTTAAAGTTTTTAAAAGATAAAAAAGAAACGAATATTGCCTCAGCTTTGTGGGTGAGTTTGACCTACCATTCTGAGGCTGCTCTTCTGAAAGATTAAAGTAAAATCTCCTTTAGATAATGGCATTTGGCTCTTTTATAGGACATTTTACTTAAGAATCTCAACACTCCCCCATGAAAAACAGGAATAAAAAAGAAAAAAAAAAGAAACCTTAATACAACTGTCCAGTGATGATGGAAAACAAATTATCTGGTTGTCCAAAGACATTAGCCAAGGCCTAGAGGAGCCATTTTTCCAAGCTCTAGGCCCTGCCTTCTTCTATAGACTATAGAAAATTAGGATTGCAACTGGGAGTAATACCATCTCCTTAAACTTTGTAAACTGCTCTTCAGTTTAGTGAACACTTTTCCCTGAATTTTCTCTTTTCTCTTGTGGCAGCTATAGCAGGGAGACAAAGCAAGCATTGTCACCACCATCTTGCAAGTGAGAAATCATAGGTTTGGCCAGTGAATGGCATACTAGAACTGAAACCTTGTACCTCCTGTTCCCAAGGCCAGGGTTTTCTTCACTCACCTCCCTCTTCTCCCTGATCCTACATTCAGAAAGGGAGCCCCAGGAGAAGGTACTGCCTCTAATAGGAGAACTTACCCTCCTTTGCACAGGACGGAAGGTGGGGAGGGTGGGTGCAGATGCAGGAAGTTTTGCTGAACTGGGAAATGGAAGTATCCCCCAAATGGGGGGAAAGCTAATAGCCCTCTTAGACCCCAGGAACCACTCCTACACCCCATATTTCAGAAGAACCAGCTCTAGTTGTATTCCAGGGTTATCTGTCTCCACGGCACAAAGGAATGTGCTAACCCAGAGCCATGCTTCCCCTCCTAGAACAAGCTGTGATGCCTGGGACTCCAGAAGCCAGGGTCCTGCAGAGGAGCTCTGGGAGCCAGTATAGAACCCATCCCAGGGTTGTCCTCTACCAAAGGGCATCTTGAACACCTGTCTCACAGGTATCCCACTCAAGGACATACTTAGACACCAACTTCTGCTAGTCATTGGTTGAGCGGCTGCTCCTTGGAAGACATCCACTCCCTAACGTTTCTGGCACAGTGTATGCTCAGGTGGGCTCAGGCCACTGCAGAAAGCCTTTAGGCAGGTGGAAAGTGCATGGCTGGGCATCACCATGGTAAGGCCTGAGGGATGTTGGCAGGGAACCCTCAGCGACTGTTCCACGTAGATATGGTTATTGTTATCCTCATTTTGCAGATGAAAAAGTAGAGGAACAGAAAGGGCAGATAGCTTCTCAGAGTTACACAGACTGGAAATAGCAGACGTGGTGCAGAAGAAACAAAAGAGAACAGAGAATGTTGGCCTTAAACAAGGGTTTAGAAGGACTGGAAAGAAGACACGCCCTCACCCATTAGCACACAGTTCAAAGGGGATTTTTAATCTCCTCAAATCTTGTCGTCAGGCCCCCGTCACAGTTGTAGGGGAGAGGAAGTTGTAGAATGTTGGAATACTGACTCAGGAGACCCATTCTGCTTAATTGGATGGATTAAATGTGAGAAAAGACAGATGTTCTGAGCCGGTGGAACCAAGAGCAGAATGGCCACTTGAAAGAACATTGCACATGCAGCTCTTTTCAGAGTGAGGACAAGCCTCTTTCTTTTGTTTTGCAGTGTGTGCTAAGGATGGGAAAGGCAGTTGTGGAAGTGAAGCTGATCATTCAAGGGCTTTTAAATTGTTCTGTTTTCATACCTTGAAGTTTGTTTTGCCTTTGTGTGCAGCTGATATTTGGTTATGAGGGGCCAGCTCCACAATGGCCTATCTGGGGGGACCTGGAATGTTCCTTAAGACCCCAATCAGGATAGCTGGCTGTTAAATCCAGCCTTGGCTTACCTAACCTTGGTTTATCTGAGTTGAATAGCAGAACTATTAAAACTTAGTCAAGGCTCAAAATGTCCCTAGTTCCATTTTCATTGTTACTGGTCTGACCTGCTCTACCAGCCTGAAGAGTAAATATGATGGTATCACTTTTCTTTTTCACTCAGGCCCCCCCTTGCTTTATTATCATTAAGTCTAGTATCTTCCTTTTGAGACCTTGTCCTCCCCACCCCCACTCACAACTGTCTAGAAGCCCTGTGGCTTCCCAGTCCGATATGATCAGTATCACATTGCCATTGCCCCTTATGGACACATGACGTCACTGTTGAAGAGAGGTCTACATAGTCCCTCTCGGGTCACATTAGCTCCCCATGTTGAGTCACACTCCCTAGCTTGGCCATTAACTCTCCAAAGCACAACCACAGGACCAGGCTGTGCTAAAACCATTCATTTTTAACCCTCATTGGTTCTCAGTCATCAGCCTGGGGCTCTGGTGCCCTGTGGCCCTTCCTGGTTTACCCCTCGGAGAGTGAGAATTAGATAATTGGTTTCCTCCTTTCCAGAAAGACACAACTCCTTCATCACTTTGGTCCACCTCCTCTCCAGCCAGATCTGCACACTACTTAACTACGAGTTTGCTTTTGAGGGACTTTTTGTCTGAACAAAGAAAGTCTGCAATAGCACACCTTATTATGAAGCATTCAACCCTGGGAGACCTGGTTTCCTTGGAACTCAGTGGAAGCATGGGGGCTCTGTGTATAGGGTTGATGGTCAGTTAGACCCAGGCTTGAGCCCAAGTCTGGGACTGTGGGCAATTATTTACCTCTGTGAGCCTCAGTTTCCCCATCTGTCAGGTGGGAATGATGACAACACCTGCCTTCTGAATGCAACAGTAAAGCACTTTGTGTCGTGCCTGGCATATTATAAGTACTCAGCAAATGTTTATTACTACTATTCCTATTATTATGCTAATAGTGATGATGATGATGGTGGTGGTGGTGATGATACTAATAAATAAATCTAAGAAAGCTGATCTTATGATCTTTGCTTTCGCTTTGTTAGAAGCTCACACAGTCCTTAAGTTTTGGATCATGCGGTTCATATGGGAGGCTGTTTCCCTTTGGTTAACCCACTGAGTGTGCCTTCGGTTCCACATTCTAGCCATGTTTTTTCCCTGACACTGCATTAGACAGAAGGGTTACTTATTGCTTTCCACCTAGCTGAACTGAATGAAATCCAGTCCCCACCCCATGTCCTCCATCAAACCACATTGAGTGCCACTGATCTAGGCAAATGAGCTCTGAAAATTGGCTAAATACCAATTTTTCCATTTTTGAAAATGTCAGGGAATGACGGTGGTTACTCAGAAGTAGCACTGGGCTCGAGGCTGGTCCCTGTCAGCACATCAGCAGGTGCCTGAAGGGCAGCCACTTCTCCGGGCTCACTGTGGAACGTCTCGGCCTGCTCCCACCCTGATGAAAACTGGATCCCAGCCGGGATGAGGATGAGAATGAGAACGGCTCTTCTTCCTCCTTCGTGATCTTGGCCCAGCAGCCCCAAGTTTCCTTCAAAGGGAAAATGCACTGTTTGTGAAGAGCTGGGATCCAGAAGATGCGGGAAGGGTGGGGACCCCATAGAGTGGTTGCTCTCGTGTATGTGCGCTCCCTCCTCTAGTCAGCACCAGGCGTGGAGGGGCTGGGGAGGGGTCCTAAGGGGTCAGCAGCAGGTGGGAGGGGAGAAAGCAGACTGTTAGGGAGGCTCAGATCTCTTGAGTGCCTTGTTTCCTTCAGCTCCACCTGTGCGCTAATTTCCTTAGTGAGCCTCTGCCCAGAGCAGGCTGTGAACAGTGCCTCCCTTGTTTGCAGGGGGTGTCATGTCAGGATCCCCGTCGGCATTAATCACATTGAAGGCTGGGATTGAGAGGCTGTCCGAGTTCAAATACAAATGGACACAGGATGTTCTGTCTCGATATAATGGAGAAGCTGTGATTGAGGAGCTGGAGCAACATGTTTTTATTTGGTCCCATTTCAAACAAAACAATCACTTGTTAATAGTGGAAAGTTGGAACCCTCCCAAATGTCTAGAATCAGGGAATTGGCTAAATAAATTATGGTACATCTCACAGGTGTGGGGAATGTATTGAAAATGATGATATCCATATTTTTACTGGCAGGGAGAGAGGTGCATGATACGCTTATTGAATAAGAAAAGAGCATTGGAAAAGACTATGTACAGTGTAATCCTGTACTGAATTGAAAACATATGCCTAACCACATATTCATATATGTAGCTGTATACAGAGAAGTCCATTAGAAAAGATATATAGCAAGGTGTTAAAACAATAGTGGGATTTTAGGGGTGTTATTTACTTTTCTGTCCTCTTTTCCTTGCTTTGTAATTTTGTTTATTTTGCTTTATTGATCTTCCTATATAGCCTGTATTTATTGAGCAGCCATTGAGTATCAGGCATATGGTCTCCTATTTACTTCTCAAGGTTAAATTGTCTGAAGATAAGAAAACCCAGAGAGCTTAGGCCTTTTACCCAGGGTCGTAAGGCAAGCATCCACCTGAGTCGCCCTGCCTCCAGAACCCAAATTCATCTTCCTCACTGAGATGAGCAGCCTAATCCAACAGCAGTGGAATTGGGGAAGAGCTGTGACCCAGAAGCCTCTGCTGCCCTGGGCTGACTCCAGGTTCAAGCATATACTGACCTCAGTCAGCTTTACTCATTCCAATCCCCAGAGGCTGCTAATGCATGCTCTTTCCTGCTCAAGCTTGGTCCAGGGCCTGGGTGCGCAAGACCCTCAGGGGAAGCTCCCTGGTGCCTGCCTCTAGCTGGGGAGATGGTCCAGGACTCCTAGCCGGCAATCCTGGGCACAGCTAGTCCTGGCACTGCCCTGGTAACACCCTCTTGTCTGTGTGTTCATGTACCATGTTACCAAAGCGGGACAGTATGTCAACATTAGCTGGTATTTTGGGGTTTTTCTCCTTAATTATGAATACTTTCCTTCTGAAGGCTAATGCAGGTATTGATGTGTTTCTCCCTTGTGAGAACTTCCTATGTTTATTTCTAGGCTGATGGGCCTGGAAGTTTAGAGAATAGAGGGTGCAAGGGGACTGACTATCCATTTCCCTCCTGAGACCTAGGTGGCTTCTTTCCCCCACCTCAGAGGTCTGGATGAGGAAGAAACCGGGGATAGGCAAGATCCTTGGAGTGCTAATTTTCAACCTTGGCTGCATACTGGGGTCACCAGGAGAGCTTTAGAAACTGCCCATGCCTGCGTCCACTCCCAGAGATTCTGATTTAATGGGTCTGGGATGTGGCCTTGGAACTGGGAAACTCCCCAAGTGATTCTAATGTGTGGCCAAAGCTGAGAACCATGCCCCAGAATACCTGACCCACCTCACCCCATTCCATTCCCCCATAGTCCAAGGAGACAAAGTTGGTTTGGAGGAAATCATTTTTTTTCCCCTTGGTCAGCCCCTACCTAAATGATGCAGTGTGGATTAAGCTCTCGAGAGTATTCCGGGTTCTCAGTGGCCCACTGGAAAGGAGCCCTCAGAGAAGCCCAGCCCATTTCTGACTCTCCCTTTCCCCTTTTGTTCAGTACGGGATCGTGCTTGATGCCGGGTCTTCCAGAACCACCGTCTACATATATCAGTGGCCAGCGGAGAAGGAGAATAATACTGGAGTGGTCAGTCAAACCTTCAAGTGTAGTGTGAAAGGTAAGGCCCAGAGTGTGTGCAGGAGGACCACAGGGAAGCAAGGGAGAGTCCTAAGGGCCTTTGGAGGCCTGGAGGGATCCCAAGAAGCTGCCCAGAGGCAGGATATGAATACTGGACTGGGCATCAGGAACATATGCAATCCTGTGCTATCGCTGATCCTCATCCATACAGTGATCTCGGGCCACTCACTTCCCTTCTCTGGGCTTCAGTTTTCTCATGTCTGAAACATGGCGGTGCATGGTGTGAGATTTTACCCTGCCACACATGCATGAATGAAGGCTGGTGGAAGACACAATTCTCCTGGGTCAGAACCAAGGATGGTTTATTGCTCACAGTAATAGCAGTAGGCAGAGTGTCAGCATTTTCTTGAGATGGTTCTCTGAGCCTCACTTTGCACAAGATGATGTAAAGAGGGCCAGAGAGTATCTGCTCACACAGTGGGTTGTATTACAGAAGACGAACCCCAAGGTTAGGGAATCTGAAACACTTACAATGCCTGCCTTTTGGTCTGGGGGAGAACACTGTCTCTGTCTTCTAAGCCTGCTTGTTATGCAAACATCCTTGAAAATACAATCCAGAACAAAGGCAGTCAGGGCCTCTGCTCATAAGACATGCAGAAACATGAGCAAGTCAT
This sequence comes from Callorhinus ursinus, assembly GCF_003265705.2. NCBI lineage: Eukaryota > Metazoa > Chordata > Mammalia > Carnivora > Otariidae > Callorhinus > Callorhinus ursinus. The sequence continues at coordinate 139,482,492 of NW_027397063.1, read as the reverse complement.
GGAAAATTGTATTCCAGTAGGGGAATTGTATTCTAATTGGTTGTGTATGTTGTGGGGGAGGGTGGTAGGAAGAGATGGACAAGGATGGACAATACATAAACAAATGGATGTCGCTCTATTCCAATAAAGCTTGGTTTATGGACCCTGAAATTTTGAAATTCATATAATTCTCAACTGTCACAACATGTTGTTTTCATTTTTCCTTGTTATTTAAAAATGTAAAAACTATCTTAGCTCACAGGCTGTACAAAAAAAAGATGATGAACCAGATTTGGCCTGTGAGATGCCAACCACTGAAACAGAACATTCTCGGCATCTCCACAACATAGCCTGAATTTTATATTCACTGTTTCCTTGTTCTCCTTTCTAGTTTTGTCCTTATGCATTTAGTTTTTCCTGTTCTTAAAAATGGAATCAAACATGTATTTATATAAATGGAATCAAACATTTATTCTTCTGTAATTTGCTTTGTTCACTAACATTGGGTGTTTAAGATTCATCTACATTGACAGGAGTAGCAGAAGCTCATTCATTTTTCCCTGTTGGACACTTGTATGTCCATGGTTATGGAAAGGATGGATGTGAATAAGGTTGAGTATATTTATATTTTTATTTATTTACAAAATTACAAATTATAAATATATTCACATATTTTATATGTATATTTCATATACTTATGGCCATTTCTGTTTTTGTGAAGTGCCTGTTCATGTCTTTTGCTCACTTTCCTACTGAATGCTTGACTTTTTCTCATTGATTCATTAGAGTTTTTTATATATATATTGTAAATATGAGTGCTTTGTTAGTATTATTATGTTGTTCTCCTATCTCCTTACAGCTTGTGGTTCGCCTTTCTAAGTCTCTTCATTATGTCTTTTGATGAACAGTTCTTATTTTTTATGTAGGAACAGTTATCAGTCTTCTTGTTATGATTTGCTCTTTTGTATTCAAGAAATCTTTCTTAGCCTGAGGTCATAAAGATATTCTTCAATCAAAGTTTTGTAATTTTGCCTTTTACAATTAAGACTTTTGTACTCATAACAAACCCCAGTTAGTGAGCATGTGTATGTGTGCTCCTTTTTAAAAGGAGCCTCTTTAGAGCATCATGATCTTTGACTTGGCCTGGAGCTTCCTGACCAGTGCATCCTGAATGTGTTAACAGGTATACCTTTGGCCCACAGGACAACAGGTTAGAGACTCTGGACTCATCCCCCCAGCCCCAAGCAGCTTCCTTCATTTACCTCAATGAGCTTCCCAAATATAATAACTTTTGGGAGGGTCATGACATTGAAAAAGATGGGAGGGGGGCAGAATTAGCCTTTCCCGTAGGGAGACTAACAGACTTCTTTGAATAACAGAGTGTTCTGATCATCTGTCCTTCCATGGAGGGCAGCTAGGAGCTCACTTAGTACATAAGTGTCCCAGGTTAGGTTGTCAAGAAGCTGATTTTGAGCTAGAGTTTAGGATGCAAGATAATTATTAGAGATCCACACCTGTAGAAGAAAGGAAGAAGAAGGAGGATTGGTCAGAAGGAGAAGTCAAACAACCACATGAGCCTGACCAAGCTTCAGCCAATCAGAGTTATCCTGCATGGCCTCAATTGGCTAGACTAGGATACCCCTGTTGCCATCAATTGTTGGATGTTGCCATTCTGGGAAGAGCAAGACACTGAGCAAGGCAGCTCTCTGCCGCAGAAGAAAACCATGCAGGAGCTGACAGCTGAGACACTAAGTCTTTATTTGAAGCTGTATCTCCTTGGCATCTCTCCAGGCTCCACATAACAGGGGACTTAGATGTTTATTGAGTACCGCTTGCATTGGTATCCACAAGACATAGGTGGCTGCAACCTTGCTCGAAGCTCAGCCAGAGATCCCATCTCTGTTGTCCTAACTTCTGAGTCATTTGCTTACCTTCAAGCAGCATGCTTATTTAGAAAGATGAGACTAGCCACTTCAAGAAAAGAGAGGATAATGTAGGATAATGATTAAGACTTCACCTCATCCCTCCTGTGTGAGCTGTGGGAAGTTTCTAACCTCTCTGTATCTTGACCTCTTCATCTATAAAATAAGCATAATAATAGTAGCACCCATCCCATAGGAATCATTTGACGATTCAATGATATAATATATGTAAAGCAGGTGGCAAATGCGTGGCATACAATAAGCACTCAATTAAGTGTTAGCTATTATTATTCATAGAGCAGCACACTTTAGAGCTCCTGGTGGATATTCTTGCCAAGAAGTTAGTCTGTCCCAGATCTGTCTTTAGACCCAGAGAACAGTTCAGCCAAGTCAGTCCTGATGGTCTTCTGACTATAGGGGGAGATGTGACCTTCATGGAGGGACACAGGCAGTCTCCTGGGGGACGGGGCCCTCGGCCACCCTGGATGTGGTTTAGGGGAAGGGCAGTGTCATGGAGCCCACACCGTATCCATAAATGGGTCTTCCCTTTGATCGCAGTAGCCTCAGGGACCCATATATATACTCCAGATGACCAGAAGACCACGAACTAAAGCTCAAAATACAGAGTTAAAGTTTGGTGAGTGCTGTCCCCTTGAAGACATGCGGCTTCTCCAGGGATGATTTGGGTTTCTGGTTTCCCAGTTGCAAATTTCCCAGGACTCCCCTGCCTTGGCCAGTCTGAGGGGGTGATGAATGCTTGCTTGCCCAGCCGGGTCTCCCAGATACCCAGGCTCTTAGAAATTTCTTTCTTGGCGGGGGTGGAGGGGCCTCGGTGAGTATCATCAGTCCTCAGTTACTGCTATTTTCCTGAGTTCACTGGGTGCTGCCTTAGCTGCTGGTCCCCATGCCGGTGTCCAAAGCTCTGAGCTGCATGTTATAAAGCCATTCCCTGGAGGGCACTGGGCCCCTACACCACCCTCATCTCTTTCACGGTGTGTGGTGCTCATGACTGCGGCTGCCTCCTCCCACAAAGGACATTCATGTGTTCCCTTTAAAGCAGTGGTTAAAGTTCTTTAAACTCCACTGGAGCTTAAGGGTAACCATCTCCTCCATTGAAATACCTTAAAAAGTTGTGTTGGGGACCAGGCCATTATGGTGTTGAAAGCATCCTTTTCTTGGGTACATATCTTCTGCTTCTGTCCCACCTCGAGTAAGTTTTGTGTCATCTGTCCAACCATCTTTCTCCAGATTGGAATAGTGATTTCAACCCTCCTTTCTTGGAGTTGTGAATCCCAGGATCCCGTGAGCCTGTGAGCCCAATCTTGTCTTTCCTTTAGGAAGCTTATAGGACCTTATGCAAATAGGTCTCAGGTGACATGCTCAGATATCCCAAGTTTTGACGTTCCAACAAGGCTCCTAACAGGTCCCTTTCCAGAGACCAGCTCTAACTGATCAGATTGGACTACATGATCCCCTTAGTATAGAGTTGCACACAGGTTTGAAAATCTCATTGACTGATTCATTTATTCATTTATTTAATAAATACGTATTGGGTATCAACTGTCTGCCAGTTACTGTTCTTGACACTGGGGATTCTAAAGTGAAATATGCAAAGTCTCTGCTATTGTGGAACTTACATTCGAATCAAGGAGATAGATCATAAAAGGGTATATAACATGTCAGGGAGAAGTGCTGTGAAGAAAAATCAAGTGAGGTAGGTGGACAGAGAATGATCATGCTCTGTTTGGAGGGGATAGTTAAGCAGAGGCAAAAGTGAAAGGAGAGTGTGAGCCACACACATTTTTGAGGGAAGAACGTGCTGAGCAGAAGGCCTGGCAAGCAGAGAGGCCGGGGGTGGAAGCTTCTCAGCATTTTCTAGGAAAAGCAAAGGGACCAGTGTGGCTGGAGCAGAATAAGTAAGAGGAAGAAAGGTGAGTAGTGAGGCCAGAGCCGTGGTCAGGGCCAGCTCAGAGGGCCTTGAGAGCAGTGAGAGGTTTGACTTGAACTCAGATGCATTTTCTTCAGAGTATACTGGGAAGCCACTAGGAGATTCTGACCAGGAACTAACATGGATATGACTTATACTTTTAACAGAGCACTCTGGATGTAGAACACGTAGTCAGAGGCTGAGATCAGAAGCGGGGAATCCAGGGCTTTTAGAACAGTGCACGTAATGATGTCATAAAGTTATGATGTGGTGGTGATCTGGCTGAGACTGTGCTTGTCAGTGTGGGGCAACTTGGCTCCCCCGGGAACATTTAACAATGTCTGGGGACATTTTTGATTGTCACCATTGGGGTTGGTGGTTCTGCTGGCATCTAGTGATAGAGACCAAGGATGCTGCTAAACATTGTACAGTGCACAGGATGGCCCCACAACAAAGAATTATCTGGCCCCAAATGTCAGTGGTACCAAGATTGAAAAACTCTGATCTAGAATGGTTCTGGGGGAAGGGGAGAAAGAGTGCTCAGATTTGAGAGGTATTTTGAAAGTAGAGCCAATAAGATTTTATGAAAGATTCGATGTGAGATGTCTAAGTTGGTGGTGCCTGAGCACCAGTTCTGACCTGAGCAACTGCGTGTGTGATGGTACCACTTCTTGAGAGGGGAGCCCTGGGGGTGGGTCAATTGGGAGCACGGCAGGGATTGAGGAATTTGGTTTTGGACAGATTAAGCTGGAGATGCCCATAAATCATCTAACTCCGGGAACAGCAAATTTTTTTCTGTAGAGAGCTAAATGATAAATATTTGTTACTTGTTGGCCATATGGTCTCTGCTGTAACCATTCAGCTCTGTCACTTTAGCACAAAAGCAGCCCAGACAATGTGCAGACAAATGAGCACGTACATATATGTGTTTCAAGAAAATTTCATTCATGGATGCTGTACATAGGGTCCATAATGCCTAATGGGATATACCCTAGGACAAAAAGAACTTTAAAAAAAAAATCTTAAACTGTTTTCAATAACCATATAGTTGGTGATAGTGCTGGTATTGCCATCCTAAGACCTTTGTGGGTGGATTGTGAAATAAAGCAAGCGAGCTATTCAGCTGGAATAGCTGGGAAGCGGGATTTTTAGCATAGGAAAAAGAAGGTCAAGATCAACTTAAGTAAAAACCTGTAGTTTTGAAGTAGAAGTTCCAATAAGAATTCATGATGCATTTTCTCTTGAAACAAAGTTTTCCTAAGTCTGTCCTCTGAAAAGCCTTGCAAAGGCTTCCAAATTTCAGACACCAAATATCATACTCAAAAAAAAGAAGCCAGTACTCCTTGGAGAAGTGGCTGATTCCAGAGCTGGGGGCAAGAAGTGCATAAGATCACACATCTAATATCAGAGAGCAAAGAAGCTCTCAAAAGTTCTGAGATCACATCTAAAGGACTCAGGGGTCCTGTTGAAGAGAGCTCCACTGGCCAACCCCGGGACCATCAATAAGAATAATAACTGCAATGAATCAAAACACATCCAATATATCTTCAAATTCATATGTTCTTAAGATACACAACAAACCAATAAAATCCCTCACTGGATAAATTAGGAGGATACAAGACATGCAATCTCTATTTCTTAAGCTGATGAAGGGGAAAAATCCAGCACTTACCCTGCTTTCCCTGTACAAACTGTATTGTAGGGTAACCAAATAGTTAATGAGAGAGAAGTTTTCCTCTTATGAAAGCATTTAGGTTATAAGTGAAGCAGGAAAGATGGAAATGAAACATCACCACTTCATAAATCCTAGTGGGCTAATGGGCCTAAGCAATGATCTCTGATGCCTGCTCAAGCACAAAGAGAAATAGCAGATATGCGTGATTTGCACTGGAAGTTCACATTAAGCCCTATAAATTATTTCTTCTGAAAAAGTCCAAACCTGAATCTGACTGAGCTTCTGCATTCAGTTACCAATTTATGGGAAAAGCCAGGACTCAACAGCATGTTACGTGAGTCATAGGGATGCAGTCAGCAAATCTTAGGCTGTAGGAAACTCTATAAGACAAATGAAATTGCAAAGCAATTTTTTTTAATCTCAAGGGAAAAATAGAAAGGGAGGACAGAACTTATGGGTAAAAGAGACTTAACAGACATACCAGCCAACTGCAATGGATGTAATTTATTTGGACTCTAATTCAAACAAACTGGCTAGAGAGAAAGAGGATGCAGGCGGAAGGATGGGGGGGGAATATATGAATATGGAGGAAATGTGCACCTTGGCTAGAATTTGGTTCTATTAAGGGATTATTTTTAATTTTTATGGACATAATAATAGGGCAGTGGTTATGCTTATTTAAAAGAATTCTTGCCTAACTCTACTTTTAGTTCTGTCTGTGATGGTACATTTCAGCTCACGGAGATTTCTGACCAAACTGAGGAACTCTGTCACGGGTTTGTTTGCGCTATTTGTCTCTCTAGGTATGTTACTTCTTGAAATTTATAAATGCGGACTTTTCGGTATTATTTTATATTTACTGTTTAGGATGATGTCTTGTTAAATTATATATAGTTATACCAAAATGTTTCCTGAAGATAAACCATGGCAAGATTCTTTTTTTCCCTCTGTGTTTGAACACATGGGACATAGATTTGAATTTTTGTTTCATTTTTCCTGTTCCTCCTTTCACTATGTCTCTAAACCTATTTGGTGGAAGTTCTGTCAAGCAATGAACTTCCCGGAGCACCTGGCTGATTCAATTGGAGGAGTGTGTGACTCTTGATCTGAGGCTTGTAGGTTCAAGCCCCACATTGTGGGTAGAGATTCCTTAAAAATAAAATCTTTAAAAAACAAAACAAAAAACAAGTGAACTTACCAAAGGCAAGTAGTATGAAAGGAGACTAGAGAAGCAAAAGGCCAATAAGATTGATTATTTCTGAACAAAAAAAAAGAGAATTTTTGTCTTTTAGTGAAACATACTGAAGTATTTAGAGAATGAAATGATACCATATCTGCAGTTTGCTCTGTAGGGAGAAAGAGCAGATGAAATAAGAGTTGATCATTGTGGAAGCTGGGAGATGGGTGCATTGGGGTTCATTATACTACTCTCCCTACTTTTATTTATATTTGAAATTTCCATAATGAGACTTTTTCTTAAGCAGATCCTGGCTCATTTTTTTCACTTTTGTAATTCCTCTCTTCCATATTTTGGATGTTGACTCATCAGTGTGACCACATCCACCTGTTTTCAACCCCTACTCAAACCCATTAATTTTCAAAGCTGATTTGTTTTTTATTCAGAAGTTATACTGCTCTTGTTGGTTCATGGGAATGCTAAGAAATGCTGACTGCTTGCTCTTCAGGCTCTGGGATCTCCAGCTATGGGAAAAACCCCCAAGATGTCCCCAAAGCCTTTGAGGATTGCATGGAAAAAGTCAAGGGACAGATTCCAGCCCACCTCCATGGATCCACCCACATTTACCTGGGGGCCACAGCTGGGATGCGCTTGCTGAGGTAAGGGCTGGAATGGCCCCAAGGAGCCCATATGATCAAAATAGCCAAGAATGTGTTGAACCCTGCCAAGAATGTAACTCTATTTCTGGGAACAAATCTGAAAGAAAGAAGCCCATATTCTGCATAAATTGAGGCTCCAAAAGCTGGGAAAATTTCAGGCTTTATTTTAATACCCAGAAAGAAATCGTTCTAAAATGGATTCCCTCCCCATTGGTGATTTTCCTGAGAACTCTAGAAGAAAGGAAGGTAACATGAAATCTCATGAGGTGTACCTCTAATTCTTTAGAAAAGTAAAAATTGTTTTTGATGCCTGGTCTTTTGATACCTGTGCACAACCAGGTCCACTGACTGCAGCCCATATTTATGTGGCTTCTACCCATGTACACAATGCCACAGGAATCTGCTGGAAAATAGTGGAATTTCTGCACTTCACCCCAGTCAAAGTCTTTGGAGCTATTAGGAAACAAACGGCTCATTTCACTCAATTAAGGATCCTTCTAAATTTGTAGCCATGACTTTGAGCCCAGTTGCACTGTCTTTGAGAGCCCTTTCTCTGGTTTTTTTTTTTTTCCTTTATTTTATTTCCTTGACCTTGAAATAAAAGAAAAATAGTTTTTAAAACATCAAACTTAAATCTACTCAGGGTAGAGGCTGCTCCAAACTTTGAAAATAAGGTTTTAACCCCAAAGATGACATTTATCCTGCTTCAAAGCCACTTTGTCTGTGGTGCCAGTAACATAAAATTATATGTGTGGGCATGAAGAAGATACACAGGAACAAACAAACAGAGTCACTTCAACATGATCATTAAAAGAAATCAGGAAGCACCCTCAGTTGAAGTGGGCCTTTTCCTTGTGGGTTTTCTCTCCTTGTTTCTATTCCTAAGTCCTGGTTGACCAAGTAAAACGTGGGAGAAAATTGGATTTCTTTGCTCCCTCTTGGAATCTGAAGTGTGTTTCAAAATTATTGTGTTTCCTTAAAAGAGAAATGATATAGAAATTCCTTCCTTCTGCCTTTTCTTTCTTATGGAAACAAAGCACCCAACTTTTTCTCAATTGCTTTTTCTCACAGTCCTCCCGGTGAGGAATAATTAATAGACTCTGTGATTTATAGTCCATGACAAAAACCCTGGAATAGGAAGTGCACCACTTGGGAACACAGTGAATGTCCCATTTGAATAAATTAAATATTAACTCCTCCTTGTAAAACTTTCTGATGGTGATCCATTCCTTCTAAGGAACTAGCTGACATTTTAATTGCCAGAAAAGTCAAATATAAAAAAAAGCAATAGTGAATCCTCTGGGATGGGAACTGATAAAACTAGAAAAACTCTTGAATTATTTTCTGAGCAGTGATAATTTGCTGCTGAATTAGCATGACCTTCAGCTGGTAACATGGCTCTTTCTTCTTGAGCCAAGAATGAGCTGGTGCCCCTGGCTTTCTTAACCCACTGATGAAAGGGAAAATAATCTCCCAAGCGAATCTTTTTCCATAAGGTAAAATGGCAGCAAATGAATATTACAATGCCATATCATTGGGTGATATAGGAATGCTGTGTTGCCACTCTTCTGTGGGTCAGCACACTGATGGATTTCAATCCAATGATGGCCATGATAGCCATCATATCCCCTCATGATAAAGCCCTTCCCAAAAGCAAAGCAGGGACTGTTGAAAACTCAACCTTCTTCCTTTCCCCCCTCCTCCTCAGATCCCCCTTCCTTCTGGCCTGATGAGGGCTCCTTTATGTGGTGCCCCCAGAAGATTACTTATGCCACCCCTATGGCTTCACCAATCCCTTTTCCTGTGCTGATCTGAGACAGAGCAATGGTGATTAAGCAGGAAGCTCTTTTGGTTAACTGGTTGCTAGAGAATGGGATGGGAACAGGTAAGGGAGGAGAGGATGAAGGGTATTTTTACTTGAAGCTATTTTTTTGATTGGCAGTTTGACAGGTAACAAGTGCATCTGCCTTCACGGTTGCCTAGGAGGCTTCAACTTGCAAAAAGGGTTGCCATTTTTGTACACATCTGGAAAATTGTCCCTGTCAGCAGAGGGGTGAGAGGTTTACCTTTTAACCTGAGTGAGATTATTTTAAGACTCTCTTGTCCAGGCACTCAGCCTTTTGTGTTCTGTGCCTTGCATAGGTTACAAAATGAAACAGCAGCTAATGAAGTCCTTGCAAGCATCCAAAACTACTTCAAGTCCCAGCCCTTTGATTTTAGGGGTGCTCAAATCATTTCTGGGCAAGAGGAAGGGATATATGGATGGATTACAGCCAACTATTTAATGGGAAATTTCCTGGAGGTGTGTGAAAACAAGTGCATGGTTTTTAATCTTGCTATTTATCCCATCCCCTGTGGGTGGCCACTTAAAGCAGAGGTGCATGTTGACAGGGGCATCTGTTCTGTGTCATCCTTATCATATAATGCATTAAGGAAACACCTATGAAACAATAGCCAAGAAAAGACACATATAGCTGGGGCAAAAACATTGTATCATAAGCAGGACCAAATGCACAGAGGAGAGGGAATATTATCACTTAACTAACTAATAAGAAATTGGAGGTGGGGGGGGGACCTAAATCTAAAGCCTATGGGTCTTTTGAAGGGTAGCTGGAGAATGACCCTTCCCAAAGCTCCACAGCCCCCTGAAATTTCTGGAGCCCTCAGGCTTCCCAACCCATCCTGTGTCCCCGGGTCCCTTATATTGCAGTCCCCATATGCCCTGCCCCTTGTTCAAAGGAAAGCCAACTCCAAGAGATAATCACCATGTTACAGAGGGCATAAACCATATCCAGCCCAACACCTGTGTTGTTCCCCCTCAAATATATTCTTAAATTTTAATTAATTGCCAACAATTAATATTTTGGAAATTTCACATAAAAATCCACATTTATAGCTTGTCCGGACCCCCACCCCCACCCCCAAAATTGGAAACACTGGTCACAATGAACTCACATTCCACATAACAACAACTAACTGGAGTAGAGTGTAGCTCATGTGGTCCCCAGTTTGCCACAGTCCCCACCATTCCCTATTGTCAACACCTAATCTGCTTCACTCACTTATGTTGCCTGCCCAGCCTCTGAAAGCATTTGAGTTCACCACCCTTGAAATAAAGGAGAGAGTTGGCCCCTGAATGTTCCCCATGTCATACTTCTTAGCAATAAGAGATGGGTCTTGGGTGGAGAGCCGTGGGTAAACAGAGATGGTGCCTCTCGACTTTTCTCTTGCTTCTTTTCCCACTGTGCAGAAGAACCTGTGGCATATGTGGGTGCATCCAAATGGAGTGGAGACCACAGGTGCCCTGGATTTAGGTGGTGCCTCCACCCAAATATCCTTTGCGGCTGGAGAGAGGGTAGGGCTGAACACCAGCAACATCATGAAAGTGTCCCTGTATGGCTATGTGTACACGCTCTACACCCATAGCTTCCAGTGCTACGGCCGGAACGAGGCTGAGAAGAGGTTTCTGGCAATACTCGTTCAGGTACCTGAGCCGGGGCGGGGGAGGTAGGGGGGACAGCAGGTGTTCCCTGGGGGTCTTGAGGGGAGGGGGCCTTGGCTTCTGGGGTCTGTCCTTTCCACTCCAATTAGAACGTGGATAGAAATGAGAGCATGTTCCAGTTTACTCATGGGGGTCCAAGCTCTCTCTCTCTCTCTCTCTCTCTCTCTCTCTCTCTCTCTCTCTCTGTTGTATTGACCACTTCCAGTGAATTTGAGTCAGAAGTCTAGGGAAATTCCAGGGCACCAAATGTTTTGTAAATGATTCAAGACCTGGGATCCCTTTATGGACACAAACTGTTTTAAACCAATAGCTAAATAAGCCTGGGAATTTTGCGACTCCCCTGAGTACAGACAAAATAATAAAAGTGGTACCAAGAGAAATATACTTGCTGACAGGGGAGACAACTGAGCCTTCCCTGGGCTCAGCCTCCTTTTAGATGGGCCTATATTAGGCAGGTTTGATGCCCTTTATATGGTGGGATGTTGGAGTAACAGAACTCCATCACATTGGTCAGTAATTCACACAGTAACTGTTCCATGGCACAGATGGCTACTTCAGGCATCAGCTGGAAGGCTGTCACTGAGGTAAACTAGTGTTAGTGTGGTGTGTGTCAGCAAGCACAAGCTCCGTGGATGAGACCCTAGACCCCAAACTCCAGTGCTCAGGGGACATCCATCTCAGCCATGCATGGCTAAGAAGGGAAGATGAAGACGAAGGAAAGGGACTTTGACTTTGACCACCTAGAGGGGCATGAGGCCAACCAGAGGCCACAGATCCTGGCTTCTGGTGAGACCCAGGGACAGGGGACAAGGGCTGGGTTGGCCTATGAATATAGTGGACACAGCACCATAGGTTAACCCCCACCCCTCCCACCTACTTCGGCAATTAAGGAAGGAAGCAGTATTCCCCCAGCCACTAGCCTGCAGGGAAAAATGGTCTGGCTAACCAAAGTGCCATCAGCAAAACTGACATCTTCAGACCCCTGCATTTACCGAGTAGTCATGCAGGGGTGTGTGTGAGAATTCACTCTCTAGATCTGGCCTGCTCCCCAGAGCTTCTCTTTGAGCCTCACAGGAAAGGTTGGAGCCTCAGTACACATGCATGTGGCAGGCATTGTTGGGAGAGGCTGAGCACTGCCTGGGAAGGACAGAGTGGGGGATCCTGCAGGCAGCTCTTGGGGCTCAAGAGACCCAGTGCCCACCCTAGACTCACATCACACCCACTTGGCCAAGCCAAACCCCAAAGGGAACCCTATCAGTCCTCCCTAGCAAGGTCTCCATAACCAACACTCCTCCCACTTGCTTACTAACGTACGTCAGCCAAGATGCTTCTTTCCAAGACAGAAGTTCTGGAAACACCTCTTTTCCCCATCTCCTTTCATTTCTAGCAATGCTTAAAGCCCCTCCCTCCAGCTCTAGTCTTGACAAGGGTGGAGGGCAGGGTCTCCTCTGAACTTGGAACAGGAGAAAGGGGGCAGGTGGAATCATCCTTTTCCCAGGGTGAGTGAAGCTCAGAGAAGCTAACCTCTTAAATTTGGCTGGCCCTGAGGAATGTTTGTGTGTGTGGTTTTTATTTTTATAATGTTTATTAAAGAATGACTATCCAAGAATCTACGGTGGAGAAGCAAATACTCCACCTGTCTGAGGTTTCATTTGGGCTTGAGAACGTAGGTCTCAAGGTGTGAGCCCAGGCCTAGGGACAGAGTGTGGGAGACCCCAGGCTCTACTGTGGCCAGTCAGCTCACAGGGACGGCGGCAGCCCTCCAACTTGCTTGGTAACCTCTGGATGCCTGAGAGGATGGCTCTGCCCTCAAAGCCTTCTGACTCAGGTGACGGGAAGGATCCAGGTGTGCTGAGAATCACCCACAAATGCATGTCCAGACCTGCCTGACCAGTACTTTTGTGTGCCAAATACATGTTACCAAGCCCCGACTTAGAAGGTTCACCAAGATGACTACATCATGAACACTGGCTGAGTAAATTCCACCAGTCTGGGTCTGGTTTCCTCATCTCTCACAGTGTGGTGAGAATGATACCTGAATATAAGCCTTGCAAACTGTTTTTGTATGAACAAGCCTCCAGTTGCCCCAGGGCTGGAGTCTCTGACAGCCTGTTAGACGCTAGGGATGTGCATTCATGGTCCTTCTTCCCCTCTATTTAAGAAAGTTCTTTCTTTTGCATTTAAAATAAGACACATTGAATGAAAAAATTTAGAAAAGCAGACACAAAAAATATAAATAATAAAACAAAACAAAAAACCCTAGAATTAACCACCTTAAACATACTGTTGCATTTTCTTCCAGTTATTTTTTTTTATGCACGAATATGTGTATTTACAAATTTGGCTTCATATGGCATATATAGCTTTATATCCAGCTTTTTTTAAAGATTTTATTTATTTATTTTGACAGAGAGAGAGAGCGAGAGAGGGAACACAAGCAGGGGGAGTGGGAGAGGGAGAAGCAGGCTTCCCGCTGAGCAGGGAGCCTGATGTGGGGCTTGATCCCAGGACCCTGGGATCATGACCTAAGCTGAGGCAGATGCTTAATGACTGAGCCACCCTGGCGCCCCTATATCCAGCTTTTTCTTTTACCTAACAATATACCATGAGCAGTTTCCTGTGTTGTTCAATATCCTTTGAAATTATTATTTTTATAGACACATAATATTCCAAGTACCATTATTTAAAAAGAAAAATTGTATTGGTCATTTTGTTATAAAAGAAAGTACATTTTTATTGTAAAAAGTCAAACTATGCAAAAAACATATTAAAGTAACAATGAAAGAAATCTCTTTCCAACCCTATTCACCAAATGTCTTCACTGTTCACAGCTTGATACGTTGTTCACAGTCTTTTCTAAAGACTTTCCAGATCGATATCTAACTTATTTTCTTTACCCTCTAGTATTTCACAATTTGTCAACCATTCCTATCCTGATGGACACCAGGCTATGTCCTGTTTTGCTGCAGCAATAATAATCCAGTAACGCTTCTTGTGCATATAACCTTATGAAATAGTGATTTTGCTTCTGTAGGATAGAATCGAAGGGTAGGTATATCTTTTATATAAGTGGATAAATAGGCAATCTTCCAACAAAATTAAAAACCATCCAAATTCCCACCAACAAAGTTGTGATGACTCTTTGCAATCCGATAATTTCAAGGATTCTGGGATATTCTAGTAATAAGTCCTTGGATAAGGAAGATCTGTTTCTGGATTTCCCGTTCTATTCATCCATTTTTCCATTCTTGAGCCAATTATTCTAGTTGCAGTAGTTTGTTTTTCTAGTCTCAGACATTTATTCTGAACTTCAAAATCATTTTAAGCAGTAACAGAAAGGAGAACTTTTTTCATTGAAATTATGATTGCAGTTGCATTGACTGAAAATTAATTTGGTAAAAAATTGGCTAATCGATAATATTATGAATTCCCCTATAGAATTATAAAATATCCTTCCAATTATTTAGTTCTTGGTTTGTATCCTTCAATAAAACATAGTTTTCATTATTGGTCCTGTGCCTTCCTTTTAAATTAGTTTCCTGGTGTGTTCTTTTAATAGTTTCCATCACTATTGAAGATAGTTCCTATCTCCACTTTTCCACTTTTGATGGGATTTACTCAAGTCCAAGTTATGCTGCAGTTTTCCAGTGGACTTCTTGGCTCTCAAGCCTAATGGTTGACCCTTTAGTTCCAGTGCCGTACAAATACTAAGTTCAGGGGAGATTTGTTGAATGTTGAGGGCCTGAGCAACTTGGACCATTGGCAAATTATATTTAAAGAACGCCATCACAAATCATTCAAACTCCAAAAAGAGCATAGAAGTAATCTTTAGGGACACCTGGGTGGCTCAGTCAGTTAGGTATCTGCCTTCAGCTCAGGTCATGATCCCAGGCTCCTGGGATCGGAGCCCCACATCTGGCTCTCTGCTCTGCAGGGAGTTTGCTTCTCCCTTTGCCCCTCCCCACTTCATGCTCATCCGCGTGCTCGCTCGCTCTCAAATAAATAAATAAAATCTTAAGATAAAAAAAAAAGAAATAATCTTTCCTGAGCTTCTTCTATGTTCCAAGCCAGAAATTGATAATATCTTGCTTCTTCCGCAGGCCAAGCCAGAAATAATTTATTTCATTTTAACTACTTAAAAAGTATGTCAGATTTGGAGGGGGAAATTAAATAACCAGTTGACTGATTTCTTTTTTTCCCCCCTTTAAACCAATATTTCAGCCATAGGGTGACCCTGGTGTGACATGTTACAAATTAGACATACCAATTTTTGAAAATCATGAATTTTTTTCATACCATTGAAGCAGAAAGGAGCCTGTTTGCTACCACCACAGACTCAGTCATATTAAGATCTTCTGGAGGATGCTCATTAGAGTCACATTGGATGAGTGCTGGTCTTCTGGACGCTTATGTGTGGAGTCCTGTCACTGGCCTTTGTTAAATGATTGCATTACTTTGTTGTGTATCTCAATTTCCTACATCAGTTAATTGAAAGAGTTGGAATAAATATTGTCTGAGTCAAGACTTTATGGCAGGAGATGCTTAAGTGGCTTTGAAATTGGACAGAGTTCAAATTCAATTCCTTAGAAAAGGGAGTCCATAAATAGAACCAAACACACTTTGGAATTTAGTATAAGATAAGAAGAATATTTTTCACCAGTAGATAAAATATTGGATAGTCATTTGAAAAAAGTAAAGTCAGGTTCCCTATTACAATCTTTACACCGAATAAATTACAAATGGATCAAAGATTTATATGTAACAAGGATATTTATTGCAGCCTTGCTTATAATGCAGAATGATTGGAAACCATCTAAATATTCATATTCATATTCCCTATCTAAGGAATCTCCTCTATAGTTTATTTGTACAGTGGAGTGCTATGCAGTTACTAAAAAGAAGAGGTCATTCTACATGCGTGGTGGGAAAGATGTGAAAGGTATATTTT
This sequence comes from Callorhinus ursinus, assembly GCF_003265705.2. NCBI lineage: Eukaryota > Metazoa > Chordata > Mammalia > Carnivora > Otariidae > Callorhinus > Callorhinus ursinus. The sequence goes on along the minus strand of NW_027397063.1, from coordinate 139,466,703 downwards.
TAAGTAGGAAAAGCAAGGGGAATAACTGTGTATAGAGTACTACGATTTATTGTTTTTAGAAAAAGGAAGAGGGAGGAGAAGAAAAGATATTTGCATATGCATACAAGAATGATCTCTGGCAGGAAATCACAAAAATGGGCAATAGTGGTTCCTTCTAGGGAGGGGATCTGGTGGCTAGAAGTGGTTGGGAGGGAACCTTAATTTTCATAATATACTTATTTGTAACCTTTTGGATTATTTTGTTAGGGGGATAGGTGATATTCTATTCAAAATGATCAATTAATCTAAACATATCTTGTTTTCCCATACAAATGGATTTCATAAAACCTGCTTCCCAGGACTGTCTTAAGGAGTGGGTCAGATAATATGAGCGAGAGCCTGGCATTGTGCCTGGTGCAGGTTCACCCACCCCCACTGGAGTTCTCAAGACAACCTGGGAGTTGCCTTCAAGTGCACACTGACACAAAATGGCGTGTTTTCCATCCATTTCTCTCTTGGCATGGGAGGGTGCAATACTGAGGAGTTGCAAGAGGGAAACACTTTGGCCCTCCACAAAAGAGTGGTTTCTGACACCTCCTTCTTGTACCTACAGGATTCTCCCACCAAAACCAGTATCATCAACCCCTGTTACCCTCGGAATTATGTCACCACCCTCACTGGGGGCTACATATTTGACAGCCTGTGCACAGCAGACTTGAGGCCTGTAAATTATGACCCTGATGACATCATCACTTTTGAAGGAAGCGGAGACCCATCACTGTGTAGGGAAAAGGTGGCTTTCCTGTTTGACTTCAAAGCTTGCCATGACCAAGAAGCCTGTTCTTTTGATGGGGTTTATCAGCCAAAAGTTAAAGGGGCATTTGTGGTAAGAGCAAAAACCACCAAAAGATTCCTTTTTTCCCCCATTGAAGATTTAGCTCTCCCCTTTGTTTCTCTTCTGCTGCCCTGTTTTCCCACTTTTTTATTCCCCACACTGAAAGCTCCATAACATACCGCGTTCTGAGAACTGACTTCCTTCTGTGCGACCCCCTTCCAGGCTTTTGCAGGATTCTACTACACAGTCAGTGCTTTCAATCTTTCGGGGAGCTTTTCCCTGAAAGCCTTCAACTCAAGCACCTGGGATTTCTGCTCAGAGAGCTGGAGTCAGGTCAGTATTTAAAGGGAAAGGGGCAGCATCCGTACAACACAGTGAGCGGAGCCAAGTATATTCCATTTGTGTGCATGTGTGCACTTGTTCCGAGTTGGGACTTTATGCCGTTCTGCTTTCACCACACCCACAAAATGGGATAATAAGGGAAACTACCTCATACCCACATTGTGGATGAATGTCCTGACCATAGGCACAATGGTTACAACAGCCTGTGGTGTACCCATACTGCATCGGGGTGTTTTCATTATGATCTGATACAATTGGATGATTTTATGGTGATGGTATTATGAAATTCTAGGGGATGAGAGTCTTTAAAATGTGTTCTGAAACTTGCATTTTCAATGTGCCTGCCTCATGTGTTTGGGACCTCCTCTTCAGCTCCCGCTGCTGCTCCCCAGGTTTGACGAGGTATACGCCCGCTCCTACTGCTTCTCAGCCCACTATATCTACCACTTGCTCGTGAATGGATACAGATTCACCGAGGAGACCTGGCCCAAAATACATTTTAAAAAAGAAGTAAGTCAAGGCACAGGTTGTTTTCTCCTCTTCCTCTCGAAAGACTTGTGTATATAGGTGCGGAAGAAATGTAGAAGTTAAGAGGGTGATTTCAGTTTGCTGAGGGGAAACTGAAGAGACTTCAATCCCTTGTGAGTTTTCCAGAAGAGATGGTGGAGAATCCAGAGGAGGTGTCACTGGAGACCCTTCCACATGGGTGAGGGATCAGAGGCCAAGAGCTCACAGACCCTGAGCTCCTCGAGCGCAGGACCTGTTTCATTATCTTCAGCACAGGAGCGAAAACCTAGAAGGTGTTTACTAAATGTTTGTTGAGCGTATATATAAATATCTTAAGGATCAGACTTTTCAGCTGGATAAGAAGCTTTAAATAGGGCAGTGATTCTTTAAGAGGCTAGTAACTGCTCTCCATTTTACACCGATGTCAGGGTAACAGAGAGTATTAGGGATTTACAGCAGCATGAAGTAAGAACTTCTCTTGGCATGTGCCTGAGGTCACTGTATTTACTGGTGACTGTTTGACCTGTCACCCTTCAGGCCTTGTTTCCAGGCAGGACTCAACCTTGCTGATATGTTCACCCAGCCTATGTTCCCGGGATTTGGGAGAATTTTCTCATTTCAGAAATAGCCGATCTAAAGCTTGGAGTCAGTCTGTTTGATATTAGCTTTAGCAATAATTAGATTAAACCAATCAATAGCCAGCATTAGGCCTGTGACTGTCTACTTTTACATAAATAAAATTGAGTCATCTACGAAAAGATAAGACTGTCTGGAGACATATAAGGACTCTTGGTGGCATGCACTCTCTACGCTTTGCTTCTAATGAATCTAATTAGCAGGAAAGTACATTCTGAGAACGGAGAGTGATGTCCCCTCGGATACCAGTTTGGATGGATACAGAATTCCAGCCTTCAAATCCCTTTCTTTTATTCGTAAAGAAGTTTATATACAGGGGCGCCTGGGTGGCTCAGTCGTTAAGCATCTGCTTTTGGCTCTGGTCATGGTCCCAGGGTCCTGGGATCAAGCCCCGCATCGGGCTCCCTGCTCAGCGGGAAGCCTGCTTCTCCCACTCCCCCTGCTTGTGTTCCCTCTCTCACTGCGTCTCTCTTTGTCAAATAAATAAAATCTTAAAAAATAAAAGAAGTTTATATACAGCCAAATTAGTATTCAAACGTGAAGGCATAAAAAGATTTAGAAGATTTGCCACACAGAGACGTCAAAAATATTTTTGGAGGAAAAAAAACAAATAAGAAGAGAAATAAATCCAGGAAATGTTATAAAAATATAGGCAGGAAGAATAAATGATGTGGTGGCTTAAACTGTATATTTAAAAAAAGAAAAAAGAAAACTTACACCAAAGAAAAGGAAAAGAGTCCATTCATGACAACCCAAAATCCAAACATAGCTAATATCCAGTGTGAAGGGAGCAGGGTAAAGGGTCACAAGAGTGGCCTAAAATGCTCATCCTGTAAAGGTGGACTTTATTTATATATCATTTTTAAGGCAAGAAAGGAAAAAAATATAGAAAAAGGAAAATAGCACTAATTGAAAATTTAAAACTAAGATATTAGAAAGAAGTAGTCCAAATATATCAATAATCACAATAATCATAAATGGACTAAGCCTACCAGTTAGAAGACAGATATTGTCAGATTAGATTGTTAAAAATCAAGTATATATTGTTTGTAAGAGAAACCCTTAGGTGTTAAGCAAAAGGCCATGGAAGTTTGAAAATTTAAAAAAAAAATTTAGGGGCACCTGGGTGGCTCAGTCGTTAAACGTCTGCCTTCTGCTGGGGTCATGATCCCAGGGTCCTGGGATCGAGCCCCGCATCGGGCTCCCTGCTCAGCGGGAAGCCTGCGTCTCCCTCTCCCACTCCCCTGCTTGTGTTCCCTCTCTCACTGTCTCTTTCTCTGTCAAATAAATAAATAAAATCTAAAAGTAAAATAAAATTAAAATTAAAAATTAAAAAATAAAAAAAATTTAACTATCAGGCAAACACGCTACCCAAAAGAAAACAGTATAGCTAATTTTTAAAAATTTCAGTATAGCTATTTAATAGCTGACCAAATAATCTTTAAAATAAGGAGGATCATTCAAGATACAAAGGAATACAACATAGTGATATAGAGTTCCTTCTAAAGATTGCAAATTTGAAACTTTTTTGCATCTAGTAAAACAGCCTAATAAAAACACAGAAACAAAAACTGATGGAACTAACATAAGAAATTGACAAAGTCTCTTTCCTATTTAGACTGACCCCCTGTGCTTAGAAACTGGTCCTGGCTTCAGTAAACTGCTCATTACCCTCTTTCTTTAGCCACAGACACTTCTGTACCGGACAGTAGAGAAACTCCCACTGTTATTAACTGAGCCATCATCCCACTTGGCTGTGACGAGGTTGTGAGGACTCTGACGATTTCTCCACAGTGCTGAGGGTAGGGTCTCAGTGACCTAGATTCTAGCCCAGTCTCTGCAGTGTCTGAACTTGGGCAAGTCCTTTGAGATTAGGCCACAGTTTCTGGTGCGTGTTTCATAAGGATGACAGTGGTGTATGTGTGTAATTCCCACCTCGAGCCCTACCCTGATAACTAATCCATCTTTCTACCATACAGGTGGGGAACAGCAGCATAGCCTGGTCTTTGGGCTACATGCTCAGCCTGACCAACCAGATCCCAGCCGAAAGCCCCCTGATCCATCTGCCCATGGACCCACCTGCCTTTATGGGCATCCTTGCCTTCTTCACAGCAGTGGCCTTGCTGTGTCTGGTGTTTCTGGCGTACCTGTATGCTTCGTCCAGGAAGCAGAGGCGCTCCCAGCATGCCTTCGACCACACAGTGGATTTTGAGTGAGCCTTGTGAAGCAGCTCCTGGAGCCTGAGGGCTGCCCGGAACCAGCCTGGGTAGCACCAGACAATGCAAGCGAAATGTCCATCTTCAGGAAGTGCACCTAAAGTCAAATACCTAGATCATGTGCCTCTCCAAGACTGATTTACACCAAAGCACCTCTTGGGGAGTCCCCCAACTGTTCTGGATACGTTGTTCCTCCAAAAACCCTACCACCCACTCACTGACCTATTGGGGAACTGAGGAGAGACAGGCCATCAAGGTCAGGCTCTTTAATCCAAGTGCCCTAGAGGAAGAGTAAGTTGAGAATATGACAGTTTGATGTTGAAGAATTGACCTTGGGGCTCAGTTTGCATTTTTCCTTCCTCAGAAACACCTCCTGGCAAGTTTGGAAGCTGGCAGGCGCCCATGAAGCATTTAACATAGTTAAATATGTTGCATTGTGGCTTCCTCCCATTGATTCTTAACTAAGATTTGGCAATCCCATAAACATTGAGCTGCCTCAGACTAGTAGAATAGAGTATCTGGGGGAGAAAGCTCCTTTACCCCAAGGACAGTGGCTATGGCCAGGCTCTGTCATACGGCAGAACTTGAAGGACAGAGACACACAGAAAATCTCCCTGGAAACTGCAGTCCATTTCCAGAGTGGGATTCCCGCTCAGGGCACTGGTCAGTCAAGTGCAGCCTGTGTGTATGTCTTCATTCTCACCTGTCCTTCCCATGGTTGGGTCTTCTCATAAAACATTGACTCCTAGTGAGGCTACCACGTAACAGATCTTTTTGCCTTTGCTAGGCGTTTGCTTAGGGCTGTTTCTCCACTGACAGTGTGGTGTGTGTGTTTCACCCACTGTTCCCACAAGTGTACTTGATGCTGTCCTCAGATAGCCTTGCTTACCACTTTCCTACAAAGGATGAGAAAGAACTCCAGCAAGTCTAATGGTGACGAACTAAAAATCAACATTAGTTCAGATTGTTGTTGGTTAGCTGAATATGGAATAAAGGACTCTTATTTTGTTTTGACTTGAAATGTGTGTGTTTGTTACCTTGCAAACAGTACTTTTCCTCCTAAGGACCCAAGGTGGTATTTATGAGAGGAAGTTCTTAAAATGAGGAAAAATTCCTTAGGAAATCTTTCCTAGTATACTAAGAAAATTATGCATTAATATCACCTTTATTCCAGAGAAGTAGAAGTACTTTACTTTGATAAACCTTTGGCTCCTTGAGATAACTGAGTCAAACACTTCTCTATCTTATTTGACATTCAAAACTTCTGTGAGACTACAACCTGCCACTCAGATCTTGATTCCCACCCAGAATGGTTGCTCCCTTCCCAAAATGCACCTTTGCTCACACAATTCTCCCTACCCCGCCTGTGGGTCATCCTCCCAAACATCCAAACAATGCATATTTCTCAAGGCCTAATTTGGCTCTGCTTCCTCCACAAAGCTTTCCTTACACACACACACACAAAATGATCTACTGGACCACTTTTTAAAAACTAGTTGGGAATACATACATACAGACATACATACTAGTTAGGTAAATTCTTATATTATTTATCTTGTGTGTGTATATGGCTTATTTCTAAAATAGACAGTAGTCTACTTAAGGGCAAATCCCTTTTGAATCCCATTCATCACTCATTCATTCAACAAAATTCTAAGAAATACCTACTACAGGCCTAACACCTTATCAGGTGTGATCTTGGATTTGGATAAATGCTATGAATGTAATATACTCAACATATTTGTTGATTGATGTTATTGCCATAAAGGACAGAAGGGTGGGCAATAAAGTATGGAGATATCAGATAAAAATAGCATCCAAATCACCAAGAGTTTGCATGAAAAAACAGATATGTCTGCAGGGAAGAGGGCCAACATTCCATGAAGGCAGGTCATAGTCAACGTTTCTAGCTGATTCAGGAACTTGGAATAAGCTGATGAAGTATTTTGGGTTTTCTAACATATATCAAAAAATTCTTACCAAATGGACCATCATGAAATCTGCAGTCCAAGTAACATATCTAGTAAGACTATGGTAAGCAGGAGTCTAACATGGTCCCCATCGCCTTGCCCCCTACTGTTACTTGGGAGATTACGTTGTTAGATGGCAAAAGGGATTTGCCGATGTAATCACCAATCAGTTGACCTTAAAAGGGAGAGATTATCCAGGTAGGCTTTTTCTCCTCACGTGAACTCTTTAAAGGCAGAGTGTTTGCTCAAGAAGTCAGAGAGATTCAAAGCATGAGATGGGTTTGATGTGCTGTTGCTAACTTGAAGATGGAGGAGGCCAGGCATGAAAGAACCCAAGAGCATCCTCTAGGAACTAAGAGCAACCCTTGGCTGACAGCCTGCAAGAAAGCAGGGGCCTCAGTCCTACAACTGCAAGCAACTATGTTCTGCCAGCAACTTACAGAAGCTTGCATAAACTTAAAATAAACTTGCATAAACTTCCAGTTAAGAGCTCCACCAGATTTAGCACATCGATTTCAGCCTTTTGAGACCCTAAGCAGAGAACCCAGTTGAGCCCACCCAGACTTCTGACCTATAGAACTGGAACGTAATACATGGGTGTGGTTTGAGGCCACTAAGTTTATGGCAATTTGTTATACAGCAATAGAAAATTAATACTACAGAACCCAGGCCCCAAGACTCCAACCAAAACAAGTGCTTACCTTTGAAATATGAGTAAAGATAAAGGTAATTAGGTATCACAAGTTGTGTCTATTCCTTACAATGACCATGCAGGAAAGGCATAGGCTCAGAGATAAAATAACTTGCCAACACCACCCAGCTAGTAAGCATTTTTGGAGGTGGAGACTGTGAGTTGAGATTCTGCTCTGGTTGAATCTAAAGCCCATTATGTCTGTCACATTTCCTTCACAGAAAAAGGCAGTATCACATGGCAGATAGGAGTTTGGCTTTAGAATGTGGTAGACCAACATACTCATTCACATACAGACACTTGATTTATGACAGAGGTGTCATGTCAGAGCAGCAAAATAGATGTGGGACCACTGGATTTCCATATGGAAGAAAAGGAAATTCGACCGCTTCCTCACACCATTTTCAAAAATTACTTGCAGGTCAAAGACCTAAGTGTGAAAGATAAGTGTACAAAGGTTTTGGAACAGAAAAGAGAAAATTTTTAAGATCTTGAGTAAGGGAAGGGTTTCTTAAGCATTACACAAAATGCATTAACAATAAGAGAATATGTGATACATTCTATTACATTAAAATTAAGAACATCTGTTCCTCAAAAGACACCATTATAAGAGTGAAAAGACAAGCCACAGAGTGGAAGAAGGTATTTGCAATATATATAACTGATAAAGGACTGGTTTCTAGATTATACAGAGATTTCCTACAAATCAGTGAGAAAAAAGGCAAATGATATAATTTTCCTAAGTGGGCAAAAGCTGTGAAGAGCCGTTTTACAAAAAGAAATCAAACTGTCCAATAAATATGAAAAGGTGCTCAACCTCATTCATGGATGGGGGCAATGCATATTAAAACTACGATGAGTTAACATAACACACCCATTGCTTGACAAAATTAAAAACTCTGACAACACTAAATGTTGGTGAGTGCGGAAAAACTAGAACTCTCATGCACTGTGGTGGGGATGTAATTTAATGTAACCATTCTGGGAAACTGATATTATCTAATAAAGTTGAAGATATGCATACCAAATGACTCAAAAATTCCAGTCGGAGGTATATACCTTAGACATACATGTTCAAATGCACAACAGGCTACATGCCTAAGAATGTTTTTACCAGCAGCCAAGATGCCTATCCCATAAAATGGAAGGGTATATAGTGATATATCTGTACTAGAAAGCACCATACAGTATGAAAACAAAAGAACTGCAAATCTGTGCTCAAATGGGTAGATCTTACCAAGGTGACATTGAGGATAAAAAGCAAGTCACCAAAAAAAAGCCATATATATATATAATTCCATTTATATGAAGTTCAAAAACAGGTAAAACTAAATACAGAAAGTCAACTCTCAAAGAAAGCAAGGAAATTATTACTCTTAAATTTGAGGGAAGATGGAGGTAGTGTTTGGAAACAGATACATGAATGTCTTAGTGTAAAAGGGCTGCCATGACAAAGTACCATAGACCAGCTGGCTTAAACAACACACATTCATTTTCTCATAGTTCTAGAAGCCAGGAAGCCTGAGACCAAGGTGCCAGCCAATTCAGTTCCTGGTGAGAGGCTTCTTTCTGGCTTGTAGACAGCCCGCCTTCTTACTGAGGTTCCCCTTGGCCTTTCTTCTGTGCTTGTGTGGGGAGAAAGACAGTGAGCTCTCTGGTATCTCCTAAGGGCACCAATCCCATCAGGAGGGTCTGACCCTCATGGCCTCATCTCACCCTAATTACCTCCTAAAGACCCATTTCCAAATACCATCACAGTGAGGGTTAGGGCTTGAATATATGAATACTGGGGGATACAAACATTTGGTCCCCAACAACAGGGCTTCCGGGGTGACAGGAATGTTCTATAACTAGCCAGCAGTCACAGGTGTTCCCTTTTTCCAACCATGTATACACTTTGTATATGTCTTGTATGACATTTAAAAAATAAAATTATAGGGGCGCCTGGGTGGCTCCATCAGTTAAGCATCTGCCTTCAACTCAGGTCACGATCCCAGAGTCCTAGGACTGAGCCCCACGTCGGGCTCCCTGCTCAGTGGGGAATCTTCTTCTCCCTCTCCCTCTGATCCTGCTCATGCTTTCTCACTCACTCTCTCAAATAAATAAATAAAATCTTTAAAAAACATTTTTTAATAAAATAAAAAATAGGGGTGCCTGGGTGGCTCAGTCATTAAGCGTCTGCCTTCGGCTCAGCTCATGATCCCGGGGTCCTGGGATCGAGCCCCACATCGGGCTCCCTGCTCAGCAGGAAGCCTGCTTCTCCCTCTCTCACTCCCCCTGCTTGTGTTTCCTCTCTCGCTGTGTCTCTCTCTGTCAAATAAATAAATAAAATCTTTATAAAAAAATAAATAATAAAATAAAGTAAAAAATAAAATCATAGATCTAGGTTAACTCAAAGATTTTCTACCTCTATGATCTTCAGAAAGCCTTTCAATTTCTTTGAGCCCTGATTTCCTCATAAATAAAATAAGGATAATACCTACCTCATGGGATGGTTATAAGAAAAGAGAAAACATAGCACATAGCCAGTGTCTGACACAGAGTATAGCCTACGAATACAAGTTAAAAAGTATTTCACCCATTTACTTATTCATTCATTCACTCACCATACATTTTCCAGAAGTCTACTATGTGCTAAACGCTGGGCTGAGGGACTGAGGTTATAGGAGAAACCAGACAAACGTCTTTCCTCTGAAAACGCAGGAGACGTGAGGCCCTCTGCTGGCGCCAAGGAGAAATTCCTTCCCCCACTGCGATTTCTTTTTCTCCCCCTCACTAAAGATGCTAAAAAAAAATCAGTAGCTGAGAAATATTTTTAGTATTATAAAATAATGTGATAACTGGAGGCCTGAACATTTGATGATATCAAGGAACTGCTTTTAATTTTTGTTTAGGGGGAATGATGGAATTGTGGGTTGTTTTTTGTTTGTTTTTCAAGAATCCTTACCATTTAGATACTTGCTAAACTATTTCCAGATGAAATGATGTATCTGGTGTATCAGTCAGGGTTTAGCCAGAGAAAGAGAACCAGTAGGAGATATATGTGAAGGTACTGGTTTTGCAAGAAATTGATTCATGTGATCATGGGGGCTGAAGGCAAGTCTGAAAACCACAGGGCAGGCTGTCAGGAAGGGCTTGAGCTAACGCTTCCGTCCACAAGTGAAGAAGTCGGCCATTTGAACACCTGCTGGGAGAGCATTCTAAGCAACCGACACAGTATGTGCAAAGACTACACGTGGAATTATTCTTGCTCAGGGAAGCCTTGGCTCTGCTCCTAGGGTCTTTCAACTGATTTAGTCAGGTTCACCAAGATTATCTAGAATAATCTCCTTTACTTAAAAACATCTAATGATGGGTTTTAATCACATCTACAAACCTTCACAGCAACACCTAGATTAATGAATAACTAGGGTCTGTAGTCTAGCCAAGTTCACACATAAAATTGACCATCGCATCTGTGAGTAAATGGAACAGGGCTGGCACATGGTTTGATAGTGCTTGAGCCTGGGGTGATAGGTACAGGGGAGGTTCATTATACTATTCTATCTGCTTTGTACTTCTGTCTGCCTGTACTTCACAATCATCTACAATAAAAATGTTTTAAATATACTTTTAAAAACACTCAGAAACTCACTGCTTTATATTTGATATTTTTCTTTCTGGATCTTTTTCTCCACACATTCTTACATAGCTAATATCATGCGGGAGTTACTATATCTTACCTCTTTCAGTGTTACACCATTAGCACCTTCACACCTCATTAAAAATTCTTCCCAAATATCAAAATTATTAGGAACTCAAGCTCTGGCACCACACAAACCTGGTTCAAATCCCAGTTCTGCTGTTCATTGCTGAGTGACCTTGATCTAAACTTCCTAGGCTCCCTGTGACTCAGTTTCTTTTAATAGAATTATTCAATTCATTCATTCATTCATATTAATGGAGTGTGTCCTCTGAAGTCAGATCCTGTTCTAGGTGCTGTGGCTATACCAATGAACAAAGCAGACAAAATCCTTGCCTTTACGGAGCTGACATTCTAGTGGGGGAAACAGATACTAAGAAACTAAGTACATAATGTACAGGGGTTTGTAACTAATCCAGAGAAAAATAAAGCAGGGTATGGGGGATAAAGAGTGCCAGAAGCAGGAGATGGGGTTTGCTACTTCATGTAAATAGGCCAGGAAAGTCCTTTCTGATGAGATGACACTTGAAGAAAGTGAAGGAATCAGCTGTTTGAATATCTGGTGGAAGAGCATTCTAAGCAAAGGACACAGTATGTGCAAAGGCCCTGGGGTAGGAACATGTTCAAGATACAGAGAGGAGGCCAGTGTGGTTGGAGCAGAAGGAACTAGAAGATGTAGGAAATAAAGTCAAAGAGTTAACAGGAAGTAGACAGGACAAGAGGAAACCACTGGAGGGTCTGGACAAAGGAAGGGCACCTGGCTTCTGTTTTAAAGGGTCTACTCTCTAGCTGCAGTGAGAAAAATAAAGTGAAGGGTACAAGGGCAAAAACAGGAAAATCAATTGGTAGGCAATTAGAATCATCCAGATGAGAGGTGCTGGTAGCTTGGACCGAGTGGTAGCAGTGGAGGCTGTAAGCAATGTCCAGATCCTGCATATATTTGAAAATAAAGCCCACAAGATTTGCTGGTGTATGTGGAGTGAGAGACAGAAGGATTTGAGAATTATTCTAAAATTTTGCCTCAACAACTGAAAGTACAGGGTGGCCATTAACAGATTTGAAAACAGCAGAGGAAAGGGGTTTAGTAGGGAGAAGATTAGGATCCAGACTGCTTTTGAAGAAGGCTGTCCATACCAGCACAAATCCACATGCATGGGGAGAACAGGAGAAAAGAAGGCAGCAACAACATTTTGCACCTGAAATGCTGACCAGCCAGGGGTAATTGACTTAGCAGACCCAAGAAATCCTAACCTAAATCAATGAGGAAATTAAGAATCAACCAATTAAATAGTAGCATCCTCAAAAATCTCAGGAATTTGTGGATTAGGTACGGCTGGAAGTTGGGTTGGTGGGCATAAAATAAACATGATTAGTTTAAAGCTGTTTGAGAAGTAGGAGCTCCCTGGATCCCTTCTCCTGCTCTTTGCTGATGAGAGACTACCTTGCCCTAGCGCAGGCAGAGGAACTGAAAGCCACAAATCAGTTGAGGGTGGAGGCATCATACCCCCAAACAGCAGGATTAAGGGAACTGGGGTGTATTTAGTGTTTAGACTTCAAGCCCTCTACCCCCATTAACCCTGGGGGCTCTAGGCTACCCCTGCTCTCCAGGCAGAACTTTGGAAAAGCCTTCTTTTATGGGGAATCCAAGCAGCCCATGAAGGACAAAATGTGTTGCTGGTGGGGTGCCTGGGTGGCTCAGAAGGTTAAGCATCCGACTCTTGTTTTCAGCTCAGGTCATGATCTCAAGGTTCTGAGATTGAGCCCCATGTCGGGCTCATGCTGGGCATGAAACCTGCTTAAGATTCTCTCTCTCTCTCTCTCTCTCTCTCTCTCTCTCTCCCTCTGTCCCTCCCCCACTCTCTTAAAAAAAAAAGTGTTGTTGGCATTTGGAGTTCCCCAGGAAAATTATCCTATAGTGAAGCTTGAGTCAACTACTGACAACCTCCATTTTTACTTCATCCCCTACCTTAAATATGAGAAGATAAACAAGGATTGCCCAGTGTCTAAGGAGTCTCATCACAGTTTTACAGTGGAGTGTTAAGAAGGAATGCAACTATCAGAGAAAGACATGTATCACATGACCTCACTGATACGAGGAATTCTTAATCTCAGGAAACAAACAGTGTTGCTGGAGTGGTGGGGGGTGGGAGGGATGGGGTGGCTGGGTGATAGACATTGGGGAGGGTATGTGCTACGGTGAGCGCTGTGAATTGTGCAAGACTGTTGAATCACAGATCTGTACTTCTGAAACAAATAACGCAACATATTTTAAGAAAAAAGGAAAAGAAGAAGATAACAGGAGAGGAAGAAAAGGGGAGTATGTCAGAGGGGGAGACGAACCATGAGAGATGATGGACTCTGAAAAACTGAGGGTTCTAGAGGGTAGGGGGGTGGGGGGATGGGTTAGCCTGGGGATGGGTATTGAGGAGGGCACGTTTTGCATGGTGCACTGGGTGTTATGAACAAACAATGAATCATGGAACACTGCATCAAAAACTAATGATGTAATATATGGTGATTAACATAACAATAAAAAAATTAAAAAAAAAAAAGAAGGAATGCAACTAGATATTTGTATTCTTTATCAGACACCTTTACCAAGAGTCTGTCTGCATGTTGTTTTCTTACCTCCCCTACCTTTTGCCACCTGCCCTCTTCCTTCCTAAAAAATAGTGGTGTTCCAAGAGGCTCTGATTTTGTTGCTTTGCTCTTGTCTATCTAAAACTCACTTCTGAATCATCTTAGAACTTGACCTCTCAGTAGGGGGAGTCTCATTGCCTTTCTCTGCATTTCAGAACCACGGTCAGGGATAAAAATACACTTCTGGTGTGAAATGGGCTCCATCACACCGTCATAGTATCTCTGGCTGCTTTTGCACTAAAACAGCAGAGTTGAATAGCTGTGGCTGAGACTGTATGGCCAGTAATGACTAAAATATCCACTATTAGGCCCTCTGCAAGAAGTGTTTGTAGAGCCCTGATACAGATGGTCTCATTTAGTCCTAATAGCCCTTGAGGTTGACATCTGTCATCCTTGTTTTATCACGAAGGAAGCTGAGGTTGAGAGAAAGCATGTAACTTGCTCAGAGTCATAGAAATATTGGTAACATCATCAAAGTGTCTGTTGACAATAGCATATGGTCTCCCATCACAGTCATTTCCCCACCTTCCAGGACCCTCAATGAGGAGATACCGTAGGTCAAAGAAATCCAAAGTATTGAAGTGTCAAGCCAGCTAAGACATCATAAGTACTTTTCCTGGAGCTAACGGCCATTCTATGAGTCTCTATCTCTTTACTTTTTCAGAAATGACTCTGTCCATTGGAGCAAGAGTACCAGCCTCACCGTAGGATCCCAACCAAGCCTCCAGCTCTCCCCACAAACCTCCTACATCTCTGCCACCCTTTCCCCAAGCAGACAGCCTGACCTTTCTGAGATAAACTCATTCTACAGTTGAATAGGGAATATCACTGAGTTCCAACACAGCCATCACAGAGGGTGTGCCTGTCCCACACTTCCAGAGCTCTGCCAGCCCTCGAGGCCGGAGGAAAAGCCCTCCCCTGTTCCCAGGCTCAAATGAGCACAAAGGTGAGAATAAACCAAATCCAACGCTTCTGAGGGAGAGGCTGCCCAGGCTATGGAGCCCCCTCCTATCAGGTGAATTCATCCCAGGCTGCAGCGCTGAGCTATAGAGCAGTCTTCTCAGAGAAGACCTATTCCACAACTAGAGCTCTTTGAGGGCGGAGGCTGTCTTATTGACCACAGGGCCTTATTTAGGGCAGGGCTTGGCACTTGTAAGCAACAAATGAGAGCTATAATCATTATGTGTGCATATGAGTTTGCTAAATAAATGAATCAATGACTGATGGTCTCACAACAAATCTCTTAGCACCAGGATAGTTAACCACATCTACAAACTTATAATCTACAAAGTATTTTTCACATCTTCTACCCCAGTGCACCCTTCCAGCAATGTTTAGGGAAATACAGAGAGCTCTCAAACCTCAATTTCAGAGAGGAAAGGCCATTAAAAGGTTAAGTAACTCAATCAACATCACACAACCAGAAAGGGACAGAGGGAAGATGTGAACCCAGGGCTGATTCAACAGCCTGTGTTTCTTCCAGCAAAACCACACTGCTTCTCTCTGCCAGAACCCAGATGGCCTCCTCACTATGTACATGTCTTTTTTTTTGCTATCTTTCTCTATCTCTTCCCTTCTCTCTAAGGTCCCCTTTTTCTTCCCTCTCCCTTGTCTCAGGTCCCATAAAAAAAAGGATTCCTTGACTGTACTAATGATTAAATATTGTTGCTTTAAAAAAAAAAAACTATGCTTGGGTTTCTACCCAGGGTTTCTCTGCAAAATTTTAGTCTAATAACAGTAGGTAAAGAAAACATACAAGGCCACTTGCATTTAAGAACTCCACACGTAATTTTATTTTCTTTACTGAACCACGGTGACTGAATTTTAAATATATTGAGCACCCCTGATTGCTTTTTATGCGACTGTCCTTCAACCTGACCGCATTAAAAGTTCTCAAGATTTACCTCCCCTAGGAAAAGAGCAAGCTCCATTTACACTGGAAAGCCTTTTTAAAACAATCATATAAATCAAGTAGCAAAACTCAGAAATAAGTTCAGCAGACACATGAGCCCTGGGGCAAGTTCCAAGTACCAACTATAAGCTCAGCAATCCCGAGAGCCTGCCAGCCACTCTGGGTCAAGGTCACCCAAGACCTGATGCCTATCAGATGTCCTGAAGAATTCCTGTCAGGGCCAGGCCAGACAAGACTTTTGTCCTTCCAGAGTGCCTCATCAGATTCAGATTCTCTCCTGCTGCCGATTGGACATGAATAGGCATACTGGCCAGCATAGTGGCTGTACTGATGCTGGGGTAGGAAATGAAGTTCAAGTGTATGGCAGCAAGGATATTATATGGCTGCCCCTGCCTAGGAACATCCATCCATTCAGCCATCCACCTCTACAGCTCTGCTCTACACCCGGTCCAGGTAGGGACTATTTCCCTTGAATGCCTCATACAGCGCCACCTCAGGCTCATCATTCTCCAGCAGATGCAGATGGTGTGGGATGAGGTACTGAGCAATGAATCCCAGCAAGCATTTCAACAGCTGCTCCTGCACCTCAGAAATGACATGGTTCAGAAGGGGGAATGAACAAGGACTTTCTGTGGTTCTCTTGGAGGCCTGTGGCTATGAAGACATTATGGGGAACTTGCTGGCCACACATCATGGGGAAAGTGAAAGTGTGAGGATATTCTTCAATTCTCGTGCTTTACTTCATTGCACCTGGGCACAAAGCCTGGGTCCCCCTGCCCCTCATCTTCAGGAACCTCTGGATGACAAGATTGGCTTCGTTAGACAAGTGAATGGAGTCAGTATCAGCCTGCCTCAGCCTATCCAGCCTGAGGTAAGGATTTAGTACATGAAGATGTACTCAACACACAGCGTCATCACCGTAAAGTCAAACTTGCTGATAGAATAAAAACGGCCTTTCAGCACCCCTGTAGGTGCCTATTTCCTGGAAAACTTTGATGGTGATTGTATACTTCACTGTGAAAACGCTCAGACTCTGAGAGTCTGCCCCACCTGGCATTTTTCTCTGATGCTTTTCTCCCACTCCTCTTCCTCCTCCCAGGATTTCCCCTCCTCATTCAGGCAGCAAACCCAGCAGAGTGGTTAAGTGCTCTGAGAGTGCCTTTGGAAGTCCATGACTTTGCCCACAGTATCTAGAAGCTTGGTAACTGGCTCCACTGCATAGGACCAAATAACAGCTGAAGCCATCTCCCACATCTTAGAGGTCAAGAACAAGACCTCGGGAAAGCTGTCAGAAATCCCTGCCAGCTGGTCATTGATGGAAAAATGAAACCCTGCAGGAGCTCCTCTGGTAAACCCCAGGCTGCTGTTCTCTGGAAGAGATTCTCAGTCATGTCAACAGCCTCTACAAAATCAATCAGATCTTAACAAAGTTCCACCTTGCCTTCTGCACTCTGGTGAAAACAGCACACAAAGATGGGGAAACTTCCTTTGGGAGAGATACCAGTGCTCCTACCTATGATTACACTAAAGAATGTATCTGCTTTTACCTGTTCCTGGAGCTTGTTCTGGATTGAGGGGCCCATTAGCTTGACCGGCTCATTTTACAATTGTTCAGCTGTTTCCAGAGCACATAGCTAACATTTTCTTTTAACAGTGGGTCCAGTTCTGTAATATAATGTGAGAATGTATATCTAATCTTAGTGAGTTTTCCATGCAATGGAATATTCTATCTTCCACGGAGAATAAGGAGTTTAATGATTTATTTTAGGGCATGATGATTTCTTTCTGTCAACTCCTTCTTATACTTAAAGGCAACGGAAGCCTTCACATTTGCTGTGGCCTTACCATGTTCCTTAGATCTGCTATATTTCCCAAGTATTTTCTTGACACTGGACCAATCGTTTGAAAGCACAGAACCCAACACTACCTCTTTGGTTGCTAAACACAAAAAACAGACCACAAAACACCCCATCCAGGCATTTGGAGTACTGGACAAACTTGTACTGCTGAAGAGCTGGGTGCTACATCCCAGGAGTCCTGACCCATGTCAGAGTCCATCACCTCTTTGGGAACTGGTAGCTGGAAATGAGGCAAGCAATGTGTTGCTAAAACAACAACAACAACAACAACAACAACAACAAAACCCTTCATTTGCTCTTACTAAGGTCCCCATGATTTAATAGGCCAATGTCTTCCTCAAGATGGGCATCTTTCTCATCACAGAATATTCTATCACCTGTGGTTTGTGACTTGACCTCCTGCTCCACAACATAAAAGATCTAAAACTTCGCCATTGATAAAACCTTCAGAGTTCTTTCCTTCTATATGTCTCATCAGCATGTCTGTGACCTAAACATTAGCCCTGAGAAAAGTAAAATCTGCATGGCTCTTCCTTCAGGCAGAAAAAAAAAGATACAAATAAAGACCATTATAAAGTTAAAAAGAAACATTATGTCTGCCAACCAATACTACATCTGTAAAGTGTCATAATAACCTTCTTTGAGCACTACTGCTTTCTTATTCTTTGTTCTCTAAAATCAAGGACTCTCAGGGCGCCTGGGTGGCTCAATCGTTGGGCGTCTGCCTTCGGCTCAGGTCATGATCCCAGGATCCTGGGATTGAGTCCCGCATCAGGCTCCCTGCTCAGCGGGAGGCCTGCTTCTCCCTCTCCCACTCCCCCTGCTTGTGTTCCTGCTCTCACTGTCTCTCTCTGTCAAATAAATACATAAAATCTTTAAAAAAAATAAATAAAATCAAGGACTCTCAGAATGAAACAGTTTCTTTTTGTAAGATTTTATTTGAGAGAGAGAGAGCACGAGGGGGAGGAGGGGCAGAGGGAGAGGGAGAAACAGACTCCCTGCTGAGCAGGGAGCCAGATGCAGGGCTCCATCCCAGGACCCTGAGATCATGATCTGAGCAGAAGGCAGCCGCATAACCGAATGAGCCACCAGACGCCCCAAGAATGAAACAGTTTCAATTAACCACTCAGATGCAAAGCTTCAGAAAAGGGGTTTCTACACAAAATTCTCAGACACAGGACCATGGGTCCATTTTGCTATCTAGGACTGATGTGGACCCCTTTACACAGTCCTGCTTTGCATCGAGCCTATCAAAACAGTGTTTCATTTAAATTTCATCTAAACTTTACATCTGTCCACAATTCTGTAGCTCAGTCTTTTCCTTCGTTTGGTTAAATGACCCATGGTGTCTCTGGTGTGCAGTCTCCCTCATTACAATGAATCAACGCACCTGATTTTGCAGGACTACAGGTTTATTCCTGATGGCTTTATGTTACTTGGGCTGAGACACTGTCTTGCTCGGCTTTGGGGCTCCTAAGATGAAAATTTTGAAAGTAGATGTAACATGCACTTTTTTCCACTCTAAATATATCGTGCCAGGTAGGCTTATGACTACCATGCCAGTTTGGTCATTACTGGGATGTGTTCACATCTCGGAAAGGTTACAGAAACAAGAAAGAAGTCAGGGTTCTAGGTAGCTTTCGGTTCACTTCTTGAACAGGCTTAGGTTTCTCTTTTGGGAACTCGACAAACATTTTGTCTGCTAAACTGACGCTTCCATCCCCCGTGACTGAAAGAAACAAAGGAGACACACCTACTCAGCTGAAGCTGACAGGCACTCTGGGATCCAGCTGATTACAGGAGTACAACTCTGGACACGCTGACACCCGCAGGGACTCTAAGGGGAACTGGGCGTGTTGCTGCCGTCCTCCGCGTCCCCCAGCCGGGACCCGGGACCCGGGACCAGCGCTACCTCTCTGCTCGGTGCTCCCTGGCAGAAAACCAAAGCGGGGCGCCCGCCTTGCCCCTCACATCCACCTCTTGCCACAAGCAAGCGCAGGGGGACCCAGGTTCAGACGGACATAGCTTCCAAAACAGCCCACGCGAATGACCAGCGAAGGATCCAAGCCTAAGAGTGCCCGCAGGCTGCCACGTTTGTTAACAGGGACGGACCCCGGCTAGCCCTTCCTCTCGGTGATTGGACGAGCAGGGACGGCGTAGGGCGGGAAGGGAGGGAGGAGCCGGATAAATTACTGGGCGTGTCCATGACGCCATCTTGGGTCCTGGCGTGGTCCTGAAGTTGCCCTTCCTCCCGGTGATTGGACGAGCCCGTTGGGGGTCCCGGAAGGGGCGTACCCAGCCAACCTGAGCTGGGTGCTTGGTCTGGTCATCTGGTTTCTGAAGTCTGTAGCTGGTGATTTTCTTTTTTTTATTTTCTTTTATTTATTTATTTGAGAGAGAGAGAATGAGAGATAGAGAGCACGAGAGGGAAGAGGGTCAGAGGGAGAAGCAGACTCCCCGCTGAGCAGGTTTTCTTGCTCATTCCTGGACGCCCGCCACCTCGCGAGGTACATAAGTTTTAGGTGGACTTACCTACCCATTTTAATGGAGCTTCGAAGAAATCTGAAAACCTCCTTGGAGTTGCTTGGGGAGGGGTCTTTAGATGCTTCTTCATGGACGTGGTGTCATTCTTCAGGGAGAGTGGGGATCATATCCTCGGAAGAGGGGACACAACTGCATGAGTAGCCGCGAGACTTACAGCTACAACGGGATTAGGAGTGAGGGATGCAGAATTGCCGGGGGGGGGGGTACCTAGGAAGGTGTTGGGGTGAGATTTGGGGGTCCTTGAATGCCCAGCTAGGGAGTTTGGACTTTATCCTGTAGAATAGGGGATAAAAATGAACATTTGGAGAACTTTAAACAGGGGTGACATGATAAGATAGTGAAATTTATTTTTATTTTTTAAGATTTTATTTATTTGACAGAGACACAGTGAGAGAGGGAACATAAGCAGGGGGAGTGGAAGAGGGAGAAGCAGGCCTCCCGCCGAGCAGGGAGCCCAATGCGGGTCTCGATCCCAGGACCCTGAGACCCTGACCTGAGCCGAAGGCAGACACTCAAAACTGAGCCACCCAGGCGGCCCCAGATAGTGAAATTTAGAAAAATAATTCTGTAACTGGAGAATCCCAAGGTATTTCTTCAAGTGTGTTTAAGTGAACCAGTTGGGGAGCTTGTTTTTAAATGCAGATTCTTGCCCCTCCCTAGACCTGCAAATCAGATTATGCGCAAATCTGAGAGTAAAGATTTGAATTGTCACAAGCTGAACACACTGGTGTAACCAACACCTAGATTGAGACATCACCAACAGCTCAGAAGCCTCTTACTCCCCAGCCACTGCTGCCTGCACCAAGGTTAAACATGATCATTACTTCTAACAATCATAGATTGCCTGTTTTGAATTTTATATAAATGAAATCATACAGCATATACTCTTTGTATCTGGCTTATTTCGGTGTTATGTGTAAATTCATCAGTATCGTTCCTTATAGTTGCTGTTGACTCCATTCCTAACAACTTTTATCCATTGTTTTACTAGTGGCCTTTGAGTAGTTTCCAGTTTGGGGCTATTAGCAGAAAAAAAGTGCTGCTATGAACTTTCTTATTCATGCTTTTTGCTTTGAAAATTATAAAGCAAGATCCCAAGGCCTAAATAATAATTCATTCACTACCTGCTTATTGAGGCTACTGTACAAAGGAAAAAAATGGCCAAGGTCCTGCCCTCATGGAACTTATTCCAACTGGTACAAAACTATTATCTGTGAACAGAAAAATAAGTCAAACAATTGCAATTGTGATAATAACTCTGAGGAAATAAAGAAATTGAGCTAAGACAGGAGGAAGGGGACTAACCTATTTTTTTATGTGATAGGTTAAGTCTCTTAGAAGAGATATCTGGAAAAAAATACAAGAGATGGTTGGCACTGCCATGCATTGAGTATGAACAGAGGTGAGAGCATTCCTGGCAGGACGAGTCACCATGTGAAAAACTCATAGACAAGGAAAGAACTTGGCCTGTTCAAGACCAATGTAGCTGAGGCACAATAAGAATGGGAAAGGAGAGATGGCACAGGTGTGTTTGAATATAGGAGCATATGATGCAGGGCCTTATAGGCTAGAGTAAGAAGTTTAGATTTTATTATTTTTTTTTAAGATTTTATTTATTTGAGAGAGAGAGAGCACAAGCAGGAGGAGGGGCAGAGGGAGAGACAGACTCCCCTGCCTAGCAGGGAGTCCAACGTGGGGCTCTTTCCCACGACTGCAGGATCATGATCTGAGCACCCCCAGATTTTATTTGAAAATACTGTAGAAAACCACTGAAGTGTTTTAACAATGAAGTGATGTTATCTGATTTATTTTTTTTTTTAAAGATCCCTATGTCTGATGAGCAGAGAATAGATTAAGGGAAGCAGTGGGGAAAGCAGGTCATTTAAGAGGCTGGTAGAACAGTCCTGGAAAATACTGGCATAGAGTTCAGAAGAAAGGACTGAAAGACATTTGGGAATTACCAGTACAACGATCTCCTTAATCCAGCGATGAAAGGTAACACTGTATATTTAGGCAAAGAGATATCCTATGGGTGTATTCTTATGTTTTGCATCAAGGGCACAGCATTTCTACCAAAAATGCATAATCTGGATCTGATCACGGGGGAAACTACAAGGCCATATTGAAAGACAGTCTATAGGGGCACCTGGGTGGCTCAGTCGTTAAGCATCAGCCTTCGGCTCGGGCCCTGATCCCAGGGTCCTGGGATCGAGCACCGCGTTGGGCTCTCCGCTTGACAGGCTCCCTGCTTAACGGGAGGCCTGCTTCTCCCTCTCCCACTGCCCCTGCTTGTGTTCCTGCTCTCGCTGTCTCTGTCAAATAAATAAATTTTAAAAATCTTTAAAAAAAAAAAGTCTAGGGCGCCTGTGTGGCTCAGTTGGTTAAGCGACTGCCTTCAGCTCAGGTCATGATCCTGGAGTCCTGGGATCGGGTCCCACATTGGGCTCCCTGCTCGGCAGGGAGTCTGCTTCTCCCTCTGACCCTCCCCCCTCTCATGTACTCTCTCTCTCTCTTTCTCGTTCTCTCAAATAAATAAATAAATAAATCTTAAAAAAAAAGTTTAAAAAAAAAGTCTATAAGCCAATTTGCCTGTATTTTAAAATGTCAGTATTATGAAAGACAAAGATGTAGGAACTATTATAGATATTAAGACTAGACATGACAGCTTCCAACTTGTAACCCTCCATTAGATTATGAACCAGGAAACAAAATTTTTCTTTATTTGCACTAAAGGACATAAGTGGGACAACTGATAACATGTGAATAAAACTACAGAATAAATGATAGATTATGGTAGTATAATTTTCCTGATTTTGATCACTGTACTGATTATGTAAGATAATGTCCTCATTTTTTAGGAAATGGCTGTTAAGAGATAAAGGAACATTATGTCTAACATCCTCTCAAATGATTCAGAAAAAAAATGATAGAACAGGGGCACCTGGGTGGCTCAGTTGGTTAAGCAACTGCCTTCTGCTCAGGTCATGATCCTGGAGTCCCAGGATGGAGTCCTGCATTGGGCTCCCTGCTCGGCAGGTAGTCAGCTTCTTCCTCTGACCCTACCCACTCTCATGCTCTCTATCATTCTCTCTCTCAGTAAATAAATAAAAATCTTTTTAAAAAATGATAGAACAATAAAGCAAACATAAAATGTTAACATCTGGGGAGAGGTGCCTGGGTGGTTTAGTCGTTAAGCATCAGACTTGGATTTCTGCTCAGTTCATGATTTCAGGGCTGTGAGATCAAGCCCCAGGTCGGGCTCTGCATTGGGTGTGGAGCCTGCTTAGGATTCTCTTTCTCCCTCTGCGTCTCTCTCAATAAATAAATTCCCTCTGCGTCTCTCTCTCTTTCAATAAATACATACATATACACATACATAAATATGTATATATTTGGGGAATCTAAGAAGCATTTATGAGAATTATTTGTACTAGTTTCGCAACTTTTCTTTTAAGTCTTAACTACTTTAAAATAAAATGTTGGGGCACCCGGGTGGCTCAGATGGTTAAGCGTCTGCCTTCAGCTCAGGTCATGATCCCAGGGTCCTGGGATCGAGCCCCACATCAGGCTCCCTGCTGGGCGCGGAGCCTGCTTCTCCCTCTCCCTCTCCCATTCCCTCTACTTGTGCTCTCTCGCTCTGTCAAATAAATAAATAAAATCTTTAAAAAAAAAAAAGAAATAAAAAAAATAAAATGTTAACAGAATTGCTGGGATCACTTAGAGAAAAAAATCTAGTACTAAGCCATGAGTAACAACATTTAGACCGAAATCTGAAATACTTATGAGTAATGGAAGGAAAAACGGAAGAACGTTACAAGAAGTAAAATGAAATGTGGATACAGTTATAATGAAAGGCATAGCTTCTGTGCGCTTCTTCACCCTAAAGTCCTAAGAGATGACCTGCCTTCTGCTAGACAGGCCGTGCCACCAACGCTAACCTCACTGCTTGCTACGGCGAAAAAGCTAGCAAACCTCCGACAGGCTCCCGCCATGTTTTCCCAGTGAACATGCGTGCGCGTATGCACGTACGACCCCAACCAATCGGTGCTCACGTCGACGACTCGTTAATCGCAGGGGCGGGGCGGCCTTCTACACATGCGCACGGCCGAGCGGGCTTTCTTTCTTCTCGCCGAGCGCCGCCAACATGGTGAGTGTTGGTGTGTGGGTCTCCTGGTAGGGTGTTCATGCCGCTCCACTTCCGCGTGGTAGGGAAAACGAAAGCTTGGGACGACCCCCATCGGATCTTAGTTAGCGTGCGGTGAGGGTCCCTGGGCGGGGGGGACCACGGAGTTTAGGAGCTTCCCGGGCGCGCGGCCGACGAGCGCGTGGAGGGCTGTGCAGGCCCGGGAAGCCTTGGGCCTCGCGTGCGCGCCGTGGCCGCCAGAGCTAGAAAGCTGGAGCGGCCCGGGGCGTACCGGAGCCCAGCCGGACTGGGGCTTTGGAGGCCCCATACGCCTGGAGGCCAGCGGGAACACGGCTTTTGCCGCTGCCGGCTTTGCGTATTTCGTCCATCCATCAGGTCGTGCCGTGGCACTTGGGCGTGTTCCCCCAACGTTCTTTTTCGGTATACTTAGTTACGCTGCCTTTGAACAGCAAAACCTTATAAACAAACGAGTATTTTTAATAAGTCTCATTCTCTCCTTTCCCCTCGATTTTAGGTGTTCAGGCGTTTCGTGGAGGTTGGCCGGGTGGCCTACGTCTCCTTTGGGCCTCATGCTGGGAAGCTGGTCGCAATTGTAGATGTTATTGATCAGAACAGGGTAAGTGTAAGGGAAAGTGTCAATTTCACATGCTATGACTGATACGCAGTATAGATGGTAATTTTCCCAACGGCCCTCTAAGGTAGGAATATTGCGGGTGGTGGGTTTATTTTACCATTGAGACAGGCAGTGCGAAATGAGGATTTCAAGCACAGACGAGAGGTTGGCCAATATTACTGAGTTTGAGTATTACCTCTGTCACTTAAGGCAGACCTTTTAACAAATTATGGGTTGAAACATTGGTGAGGTTTAAATGAGTTACTCTGTGTAAAGCGTGTTTAGAACAAAGCCAGGTACATAGCATTCTATGCCCTTGTATGCTATTGTTGGTATTTGAGGACCACAAACTAAGGGATTGACCAAAGATTGTGAATGAACATAACGTTGATTGTTGGAAACATAAGGATTAAAGACTTAAAAACTTTTGTCCAGTAAGTTACATGTAGTTAGGTTATAGGGTACACTACTAATAGTAGTTTTATCTTTCTCAAAAGCATTTAAGTGGTAGAGATTTGGTGATTCTGAAAAGACATATATATAGAAAATCTGCTTGGGTTGCTATTATGTTCTGCACTGAGATTTGTTATCTTGTTCTAGGCTTTGGTTGATGGACCTTGCACTCAGGTAAGGAGACAGGCCATGCCTTTCAAGTGCATGCAGCTCACCGACTTCATCCTCAAATTCCCTCACAGGTAACTACCCAACACCCAATACCCCTCCCCCAGCTTTGCCTATATACTGGTAAAAATTTGCTTAGATTGGGGCGCCTGGGTGGCTCAGTTGGTTAAGCGACTGCCTTCGGCTCAGGTCATGATCCTGGAGTCCTGGGATCGAGTCCCGCATCGGGCTCCCTGCTCAGCAGGGAGTCTGCTTCTCCCTCTGACCCTCTTCCCTCTCGTGCTCTCTATCTCTCATTCTCTCTCTCTCTCAAATAAATAAAATCTTTAAAAAAAAAAAAGTTAAAAAAATATAAAAAATTTGCTTAGATTAATTCAAAAAAGTTTTGCTATCTTGTTTGTTTCTTGAGAACGTAGTATACAGTGTTGAAGAGTAAGAGCAATTCAGAAGAGGGATTTTCAGTATAAAAGTAGGTGGCCATTGTTTACTTTTTAAATGTCCTGTGATTATCTTTCCACCCTGTCAGTTGTCTGGCTTTGTCTTTGTCCAGATTTGCCGTCCTTTTTCTTGCCCCCTTTCAGGATTTTCACAACAAAGATCTCCCTAAGGAATTCTGGTCCCCCATACATATTTTAGTCACCTTTAGCTTCAAAACAAAAATACTAATTCTTTTCTCTCACAATACTAGTTGTCGTTAGTTGAGCTTTTAGTGTGTGTCAGTTATTAAGTATTTGATGTACGTCATCTTGTTTTGATAGCTATTAAGGAAGTTCTATTCCCGACTCCTTATAGGCAATTGAGGAAGTCAGTAGTGATTCTTTCTTGATGTGATGTAGATTATGGAAGTTAAAACGCCGTGGTGGTTACTCTCAGGACCGTCGCAGACGGTCGCAGTGGAACGTGTGTTGTAACATGTCCTACTGATTTATTTCTTAAGCGTGCAGGGTGTTGATACTTGAAATATTTGAAAGAAACTTCAAAATGGTTATAATTAGATTTTGTGGCGTTTGGCCATGGCCACATCTCTTTAAGCATTATTATACAGAAGGCCTGAGGATTAGCTTTACCTCATTCTTTATGAAAAGGAAATTGCTTTGTGTACATCCACTACAGTAGAGTGATGTTATATGCAAGATCAGAGGTAATTTTTAAATACAAAAAATGAGCTGGTTTGCATTTTTTATTAAAATGGTGTGTTTGAGGGGCTCCTGACTGACTTAGTCCATAGAGCATGTGACTCTTGATCTTGGGGCTGTGAGTTTAAGCCCCATGTTGGACCTAGAGCTCACTTTAAAAATAAATAAAATCATGTGTTTGAGATTTTAAGACATCCTGGTTTAGTGAACAACATTCAGGTAAGACATAGTGTGCTAAGTGGTATGTGGCATATGGTGTCACCTAGGGCTGGAGGTATCATGGATGAGAAAGGTGCTTTTGACATCATTTGCTTACGCTTTTTAACTTAAAGGAGTATAAATTGTGCTCTCAGAGGGCTCAAAGCTCTCCTTGGATCTGTGTGGCTTCAAAACTGATGTCTTAATCTGATCTTGGTTCGTCCCTAGTGCCCGCCAGAAGTATGTCCGACAAGCCTGGCAGAAGGCAGATATCAATACAAAATGGGCAGCCACAAGATGGGCCAAGAAGATTGAAGCCAGAGAAAGGGTAATGGCTTAGGGTCATTTGAATTGTGACCTTTTCTTTTTTGGAGGGGTGATAGGTGGCATAAGTGATTATTTATTTTTTAACAGAAAGCCAAGATGACAGATTTTGATCGTTATAAAGTCATGAAGGCAAAGAAAATGGTAAGTTTTGAAATTAATACAGGATTTTTATAGTCTAACCCTAAACTTGTAATTCTGCTTGCCCAAGCTTGGTAGATCAAAGTTGAACTCATAGGGATTTTAGACATAAGGTTTGTTTTCTTGCATGTATATTCTCTACATATAGGATGAACAACAAAATAGTTTTTTTGTGCATACATGATAAATAACTTATATTGAAATTTTTCAGAGGAACAGAATAATCAAGCTTGAAGTTAGGAAGCTACAAAAAGCAGCTCTCCTGAAAGCGTCTCCTAAAAAAGCACCTGCTGCTAAGGGTGCGGCTGCAGCAGCTGCTGCTAAGGTTCCAGCTAAAAAGATGGCCGCTGCAGGCAAGAAGGCTCCAGCCCAGAAGGTTCCTGCCCCGAAAGCTGCAGGCCAGAAGGCAGCACCTCCAAAGGCTCAGAAGGGTCCGAAAGCTCCAGCTCAGAAAGCACCTGCTCCAAAGGCATCTGGCAAGAAAGCATAAAGAGTATAAGAGGCTATTAAAAACAAGTAATAAAGGTTCTTTTTGACATGCTGGCAAGTGTACTTGATCTGTGGCGTAAAGTCTATTGCTAGGGTTGGGATTATGGAGCAGATTGATAGGATTGTTAATGTTACCGTTAGAGAATTGTTTTTTTTAGCCCAGGTCTGTCCAGATTCAGTATAAAGCCATCACAAAGTCATAACTAGCATGCTCGTGGGAAATTGATCGTTTATAGCACTGGGTGAGTTTTTCCCCTTGTACAAATATATTTCCTATAAAGTCCCAGCAGCTTTTGATGCTTAAGAGGTTAGTAAATTTTCTAGGAAACCAAGACAAGTAAACAAAATAACACTATGGTATGATAAAGTTTTTCTGTTACTATTCCCTATTATTGCTAACCAAAAGCTGGCTTCTGAGCCTCACTGGGATTCATGGGGACAAAACTCATTTTGCTTAGTGATACTAATAAGCAAGTGATGCAGTGTGGATAGGGGAAATGCAGGCAGTTTGGGGTTACCCAGCCTTTCCTGAAGGGTGGGGAGTTGTCTAGGTAAATGGGGGTTTTAAGCTACAAGAAGGCAGGTATGTAGGTTGGGGATGTGGTGGGCTTGGCTAGAGAGACCCCAGAACAAGGTGTCAGGTTAGTGTTAGATATATGAGTGTAACGAGCCATTGAGCATTTCCAAATGGTGATCCCTCAGATTTAGGTCGTACTGTTGGGACTGAATCTTAAGGAAAGGTCAAAGGTGGTACAGGTTTGGCAGTATTCCTCACCTTGACAGTGGTCCAAACCAAGAAGCAATAGTGCCACTGTTAAGTAGGCCTTCATGGTTTGGGCTGGAAGGAAAGTAAGAAAGCCAAATGTGCTAACAGTTTCTGGTTCGTACTTTGGGCTCATTGTGGAAGAAGAGAGCTGGAGCAAGTTTACTCCAGGGATACAAGTTTTAAGGCACCACACAGACTTCCCAGTCTGGTAGATAACAGGTGCTGACAACCTGCATTCAGGTGCTGGCTCTGCTGCTGAAATGCTGTGTGGTTTAAGCATGTTCCTATCTTCAAGCCTGGTTTCCTCCTATGTGGTGTAATTTTGTGGAGTAGGGAAGTAAATCATGATTGGACAGCCCAGTGACTGGTTCATAGCAGTATCCAGGATAGTTGTGACACAGCTCTTAAAGACAGATTTGGGGTTCATGGTATGTAAGCAGTCACTCAAGATTGCCCAGGGACAGAGACAAAGATTGGGAAGGAGTGATCAGAGGGGAGACCAGGAGGTGGACATGGAAGCCACGGAAAGTATGTTGGTTATTGTCAAGGTGTGAGGGTTAGAGGGCAGTGAGGGAAGAAGTGTTACACGGAGTTTGGAGGTCTTAATTTTGTAAAGGAGTGATGGGTACATTTGGATGCTTCTGGAAAAGCAACTAATTGGAGGAAAGGAATTCAGTTTTTGAGGAAAGGACAGAATGGAGCCTAGAGAAGAGGGATTGATAACATTTGCATGAGGAGGAAAAAAGTGGGTTTAGAAGCTCAATTTGTAGTTGAGCTGTCAGAAGATCACTCAATGGCTTGTTACACTCATGAATCTTAACACTAACCTGCCGCCTTGTTCTGGTGTCTCTCTAGCCAGTCCACCACATTCCCAACCTTCATACCAGCCTTCTTGTATCAGAGGTCTCTGATCTCTGAATTTCTCCAGTTAGAAAACAAGGTCACATGCTGAGAAAGGGGGATGAGGGAACGTAGAGTTGCAGAGAATGCAGGTTTGAAATTGCTCATGGAGGAGAGGGGAGAGTGCTGCCAGTCAGATTGCCACTGATCTGAAAGGCCCTTAACCTCCAATCTGTGCAGTCTGCTCAGAGGATGAGAAAGCTTCAGCGTGGAAGCTGCCTTTACGCTGCACCTAGTCAGTACTGCAATATGAAACAGCAGAAATTGGAAATCCCAGTCTAGCGGACCTGCAGGGAAGTGACCCGAAAAGAGGAGGTCCTTGAAAAAGGAGTAGGAAATACAATGGGTGGGGCCAGAGAATAAAGATTTTTGAGCTGGGTTGTAGTCCTCAGGAAAATCCATCTGGCAGCATAGTCTAGATTGGACTGGGGATGGAAGAGGAGATCAGGAAGTTGTTAAAATACACAGGTACAAGAAAACAAAATACAAAGGCACATAATAGTCCACTCTGATTATAGAGGACTGCACACTTGTCCAGTGTGGGGGAAATAGGAGAGCATATTGATTTCAGAGTCAGAGCTCAACTTCAATCCTGTCATGCAGCTCTAGCTCCCTCTTCTACTTAACATACGCCTCATCTAAAGAACAGGGACCCTGATGTGCCTTACCTTGTGGCAAGGATCAAATGGGATAGAGTGAGGACAAAGTCCATATCCCCGACACCTAACAGTTCTTTTCACACATTAGATACTCTGGGTTCGATTATGTTGAGGTAAACTTGTCCTCTAGGCAAAAGTAGGCTGTTGGATAGTGTGCTTTTCAGAGAGCCTTTGCCCCTCCAGCAGCCTCCAATTTCCAGGTAATCAGTATCTCCCAACTGTGACACCCCACAAGAATTTGTCTTGAATTCCATTTTCTCTACTTCACGTTTCTTTACCCCTCATCTGTTGGTACCTTTTAGTACCTAAGTTATTAAAGTTACCTCTAGGTCTGTCAGCTAGCTGATTTTTATTTATCCAGAATAAATCATGAATACATCTACATTGTAATAAAATACTGGAATTGGGATTAAAGGGCCCCTTGATAATCTCTACTACAGTTATGGTGTCTTGCAAAGGAAACCACTGTGTACGTCCTTGCAGACATTTTTCTTGCATTTACAATAGACATTATAGAGTTTGCTTGTTTTAAACACAAATCTTACATTGTGTGTATTCTGCAACTTATTTCTTTTAATACATCTGGAGATCTTATCTAGTCAGCCCCTATCAATCTACCTAATTATCTTCTGCATAATAATCCCAGTGTGAATGTTCGAATGACCTACTGAAGTTCATTGTGGAGGTTTGTTTGAACTCTACTGATAGACTTTAAGGATAGTGCCAGTTTTCGTCTGTCATAAACTACTTCTCTGAATATCCTTGCACATTCCTCCTTCTGTACGAGTCATTGTTTATTTGAGGCACATTACCAGTCAGTGCACTTGCTGGGTTGAAGATTGCGTGTGTTTTTAATCACTCCTTTGGTAGGTTCTACCAATCTAGTAACCTTGCTCTATCAATTTACTTCTATCAGCATTGAATGAGGACATTCCTGCCTCACAGTCATGAACTCCTTATATCTTATATTTCTGCCAATCCAATGTGAGAAAAGTAGTATGTTATTTTAATTTGCAC
Source organism: Callorhinus ursinus (assembly GCF_003265705.2). Classification (NCBI taxonomy): domain Eukaryota; kingdom Metazoa; phylum Chordata; class Mammalia; order Carnivora; family Otariidae; genus Callorhinus; species Callorhinus ursinus. The sequence continues at coordinate 139,435,882 of NW_027397063.1, read as the reverse complement.
TTTCCTGGTCCAATATAACACTGAGTATCCTAGCTTTACATTATGTTTAGCCATTAAGGCAGGTCCTTTCTTAGAGTTATCTTAAATTTTTTTCCTTTGGTAACCTTACACATTTTCAGTTTCACTTTCAGATAAATTTTATCTTTTTTTTTTTTTTAAAGATTTATCCATTCATTTTAGAGAGAGAGGGAGAGCGTGCATGCAAGTGGGGTGAGGGGCAGAGGGAAAGAATCTCAAGCAGACTCCCTGTTGAGCGCAGAGCCACTGCAGGGCTCGGTTCCATGACCCATGAGATCATGACCTGAGCCGAAATCAAGAGTTGGAAGCTCAACCCACTGAGCCACCCAGATGCCCCTCACTTTCAGATAAATTTTAGAATTTGCTTGTCGAGTTATTTAAGTCCTATTGTGATTTTAGGATTGCATTGCATTTATAGATCTGTTGGGGGTGGGGGCATGCCACATCTTTGCAATACTTACTTCCATCCAAGAACATGGTATATCTCCAATTACTCAGGTCTTATATGCTTTTCAGAGTTTGTATATATCTCAGTTTTTCCTCATAATTTTGAACTAGAACCTTTCTAAATTGGGCATTAGTGGATATAAAAGGGCTATGAGTTTTTTATGTGTCCACACTGCTGACCTTACTAGTTCTAATAGATTTTTTTTTAGTTGGTTTTCTTGGATTTTTATTGACTTTTTTAAAAGTAATCTCTATGCCCAATGTGGGACTCGAACTCACAACCCTGAGATCAAGAGTTGCATGATCTACTGACCTAGCCAGCCAGGCACCCCTAATGGATTATTTATGCAGATGATCATGTAGACAGCTTCTCTCATAATAAAATAGCACTCTACCTCAGTAGGTAAAGTTAGTCCCAGAAAAATAATAGATCCTGAGATGTTTTAATGGATAACACTGCAACTTCTTTCAAAGGTATATTCTTGCCAGTCCTTCAAATAGATGTCTTGAAGATTACCATCCCTGACAAGTACCACGAAGTCTTACCTCAGATACCTGAGTGTTACAAGGCCCTCAAGACCATTTTTGGAATGGGCCTCATTCTATACTTCTGTATAAAACAAATCCTGTAATTGTGGTGAGCTAAGGAATAGAAATCTGTATCAATTCTGGTAATAGTTAATCCTGATTATAGTTATATCAATCCTACTAATTGTAACTCAAATAGTTACTTAAATTATTTAAATTCTTCGTATCGGATATTTTTGGCTATTTGATTTTGAGAGTTGTGTTAAAACTCCATTTATAAGTATGGATGTGTTAATTATATTTCTATCAGGTTTTTGTTTTACATATATTAAGATGATGTTAGAGACATAAAGATCAGTTGTAATTAGACCTTCATGTGGATTAGCTTCTTTTCCAATACAAGTGTTTCTCTTTTAATACTTTCTTCCTCCAATTGTTTTTTTCAGGCGTTAATATTGTCATACCTGCTTTCATTTTGTCAGCAATCATTTGATAGATCTTTTTCTACCCTTTCATTTTCAGTGTCACCGTGTCATTTTTATTTTGTTTCTGCTGTGTCACACGTAAATAGATTACAACTGTTTTTAATCTAATCTGAGTCTCTCCATACATCAGTGCAAGCCATTTATTGTGCACTGCATTTCATCACCCTATAATTGGACTTCTGTCATCTCTGTTTTCCACCTGCCGACCTCTGGTGTATTACCCCTCCTCCCCTACATTTCCACCCCTTGTTTCTTGAATTGGTTTGGAAGTCACATACCTTCTATTTCTGTTACTGTTCATCACAGAATTAAACTAATATCAGTATCTTTTACCCACCCTCGCTGAACAATATTTAAAGAGGCAACGTGGGGCACCTGGGTGGCTCAGTTGGTTAAGCAGCCGATTCTTGATCTTGGCTCAGCTCTTGATCTCAGGGTTGTGAGTTCAAGCCCCACATGGGACTCCATGCTGGGCGTGGAGCCTACTTAAATAAATAAATAAATAAATAGGCAACATGTATTTGGTTTAATATCCTTTACTAATTGCTTGATTTACCACCGCTGCTTCTGTCCCACCTCTTCCTCTTAGATTCATGAATTTATTTTTTTTATTTTCATAGACTGCATCCTCCAGTATTTCTTTCAGTTAGCATTCATGAGTGATGAACTTTCTGAATACTTGCTTGTCTGAAAATATTCTTATTTTCCTTTATATATTTGAAATGTTTTTTTATTACATTTCTGATAGCAAACATGCAGGTTTTTTTCCCAAATCAGCCAATTTTCTAACTCTCTGAACACCAACTGGGTGTCCTACAAATTAGTTTAGTTCTTTGTTTTTAAGTAGGCTCTATGCCCAGCATGGAGCCCAGCTTGGGGCTTGAACTCACGATCCTGAGATCAAAACCTGAGCTGAGACCAAGAGTTGGATGCTTAACTGACTGAGCCACCCAGGTGTCCCAAAATCAATTTAGTTCTGGCACTGCCCAGAGTTAGGGTTGGACCCCACAGCTTAAGGGGTCTGCCCCACTTCAGATGCTGATCGCCAAGTCCCAGGCCTCCTGCACTTCTGACTACCCAGCTATACATCGGAGTTCCCATGACCCCTTCCTCAGGTTTGATAACTTAGGAATAGCTTGCAGAACTGAGGAAAACACTTTACCTACTATTAGCAGCTTATTATAGGGATACGACTCAGGAGCAGCCAAATGGAAGAAGTGCATAGGGTAAGGCGTGAGGGAAAGGGCAAGGAGTGCACATGCCCTCTCCAGCTCATCACCTTCCCAGCACCTTGATGTGTTCACCAGCCTGGAAGCGCTCTGAACTCCCCAACCCATTAGTGTTTTGTTTTGTTTTGTTTTTTAAGATTTTATTTATTTGACACAGAGAGAGGGACAGCAAGAGAGGGAACACAAGCAGGGGGAGTGGGAGAGGGAGAAGCAGTCCTCCCGCTGAGCGGGGAGCCCGATGTGGAACTCGATCTCAAGACCCTGGGATCATGACCTGAACTGAAGGCAGACGCTTAAGGACGGAGCCACCCAGGCACCCCCCCATTAGTGTTTTTATTGGAGGATCGTTATGTAGGCATAATTGATTGAATAATTGACCACTGGTCATCAACTCAATCTCCAGCCCCTCTCTGCTCCAGGGGATGGGGGTGAAAGTTCTAGTCACATGGTTGGTTCCTCTGGCGACCAGCCCCTCCCTATTCGTGAAGCTCTTTAGGATCCCCAGCCACCAGTCTTCATTAGCATACAAAACGACACTCTTATTACCCCAGAGATTCAAAGGGTTTTAGAAGCTTCCTGTGTTGGGAACCAGGAAGAAAGATGAAATGTTATAACAAAAGATGTTCCTACCATCCCTATCACTGAAGAAATAACAAAGGTTTTAAGAATTCTATGCCAGAAACTGGGGAAGAAGCCCAAATAAATATTTCTTTATTATATCACAATATTACATTTTATGTCTATGTAATAGCTTAGCTCTTTAGTTTTAGATTCAAAATGACTTTCCTTTAGAACTTTGTAAACATCCTCCAGTGCCCTTACTTGATCTTACTATGGACTAAGTACTGTTGGTAAAAGCAGGTTCGGGAACAAGAATTTGTTCACTTCTTTGTTCCAGCCACTTTACACAAGTCTCATTTCCTTTTCACAACGTTCCTATTTTCAGAAAAAGCTGACTAAGAGGTGAAAAATTTCATTCACTTAGTAAATATTTTTGGAGTGCCTACTAAAAGAGCTCACAGTCTACTCGGAAGAATGACACTGAGAAAGCCCATGTCAACAGTGTAGTAAGCACCATTACAGGGGTAAGCGTGGGGAGCCTGGAAGATCATCACCTAGGGCATCAGAAAAGACTTCTTTGGGATGTGTGGGTGGCTCAGTTAGGTAAGGGTCTGCCTTCAGCCCAGGTCATGATCCCAGGGTCCTGGGATCCAGCCCCGCATCAGCCGCATCAGCCTGTATTCGACTCCATGCTCAGCGGGGAACCTGCTTTTCCCTCTTACTCTGTAGCTCCCCCTGCTTGGGTACTCTCTCTCTCTGTCAAATAAATAAATACAATCTTAAAAAAAAAAAAAGACTTTTTCAAGTGACAGCTATTCTATTTCTTTTCCCCAAATTTTTATTTAAATTCTAGGTAGTTAACATACAGGGCAATATTGGTTTCAGGAGTAGAATTCAGTGATTCCTCACTTACATACAACAGCCAACCCAGTGCTCATCACAAGTGCCCTCCTTAATCCCTATCACTCATCTACCCCATCCCCCACCCACCTCCTTCCATCAACCCTGGGTTTGCTCTCCATCATCAAGAATCTCTTATGGCTTGCTTCCCTCTCCTTTTTCCCCCCTTCCCATATGTTCATCTGTTTTGTTTCTTAAATTCCACATATGTATGAAATCATACAGTATTTGTCTTTCTCTGACTTATTTCACTTAGCATAATGCACTCTAGCTCCATCCGCGTCATTGCAAATGCAAGATTTCATTCTTTTTGATGGCTGAGTAATATTCCATTGTATATATATGCCATGTCTTTTTTAAAAAATTTTTATTGTTATTTTAATCACCATATGTTACATCATTAGTTTTTGATGTAGTGTTCCATGATTCATTGTTTCTGCATAACACCCAGTGCTCCATGCAGAGCATGCCCTCTTTAATACCCATCACCAGGCTAACCCATCCTTCCACCCCTCTCCCCTCTAGAACCCTCAGTTTGTTTCTCAGAGTCCATCGTCTCTCATGGTTCGTCTCCCCCTCCGATTCCCCCCCTTCATTCTTCCCCTCCTGCTATCTTCTTTTTTTCTTTTTTTCTTAACATATATTGCATTATTTGTTTCAGAGGTACAGATCTGTGATTCAACAGTCTTGCACAATTCACAGCGCTCACCATAGCACATACCCTCCCCAATGTCTATCACCCAGCCACCCCACCCCTCCCACCCCTCACCACTCCAGCAACACTCAGTTTGTTTCCTGAGATTAAGAATTCCTCATATCAGTGAGGTCATATGATACATGTCTTTCTCTGATTGACTTATTTCGCTCAGGATGACACCCTCCAGTTCCATCCATGTTATTGCAAATTTATGCCATGTCTTCTTTATCCATTCATCAGTCAATGTACATTTGGGCTCCTTCCATAGTTTGGCTATTGTTGTTAAGGCTGCTATAAACATCAGGGTGCATGTGCCCCTTCGAATCTGTATTTTTGTATTCTTTATGTAAATACATAGTAGTGCAATTTCTGGGTCATAGGCTAGGTCTACTTTTAACTTTTTGAGGAACCTCCATACTGTTCTCCAGAGTGGCTGCACCAATTTGCATTCCCACCAAGAGTTTAAGAGGGTTCCCCTTTCTCTGCATCCTTGCCAATATCTGTTGTTTCCTGAGCTGTTCATTTTAGTCATCCGGATAGGTGTGAGGTGGTATCTCATTGTGGTTTTGATTTGCGTTTCCTTGATGATGAGCAATGTTGAGCATCTTTTCATGTGTCTGTTAGCCATCTGGATGTTTTCTTTGGAAAAATGTCTATTCATGTCTTCTGCCCATTTCTTAACTGGATTATTTGATTTTTTTTTAAAGATTTTATTTATTTGTTTGAGAGAGAGGGAATGAGAGATAGAAAGCACGAGAGGGAAGAGGGTCAGAGGGAGAAGCAGACTCCCTGCTAAGCAGGAAGCCCGATGTGGGACTCGATCCCGGGACTCCAGGATCATGACCTGAGCCGAAGGCAGTCGCTTAACCAACTGAGCCACCCAGGCGCCCAGGATTATTTGATTTTTGGGTGTTGAGCTTGATAAGTTCTTTATAGATTTTTGGATACTAGCCCTTTATCTGATAGGTCATTTGCAAATATCTTCTCCCATTCTGTAGGCTGCCTTTTAGTTTTGTTGACTGCTTCCTTTGCTGTGCAGAAGCTTTTTATCTTAATGAGGTCCCAATAGTTCATTTTTGTTTTGGTTTCCCTTGCCTCCAGTGAGGTGCCTAGTAAGAAGTTGCTGTGGCTGAGGATGAAGAGGTTGCTGCCTGTGTTCACCTCTAGTATTTGATGGTTTCCTGTCTCACATGTAGTTCTTTCATCCATTTTGAATTTATTTTTGTGTATGGTCTCCGCTGGACAGAGACTGGGGCTGGGAATTCATTAGGAGAGGAAGTTACTGCTGGCAAGCGCTGGAGCTCGCACGCATAAGAAACTGCGGTTCAGTTTCATTCTTCTGCGTGTTGCTGTCCAGTTTTCTCCACACCGTTTGTTGAAGAGACTTTTTTCCATTGGATACTTTTTCCTGCTTTGTCAGATTAGTTGACCATAGAGTTGTGGGTCCAATTCTGGGTTTTCAATTTTGTTCCATTGATCTATGTGTCTGTTTTTATGCCAGTACCATACTGTCTTGATGACTACAGCTTTGTAATATACCCTGAAGTCTGGAGTCGTGATGCCTCCTGCTTTGCTTTTCTTTTTCAGAAGTGCTTTGGCTTTTTGGGGTCTTTTGTGGTTCCATACACATTTTAGGATTGTTTGTTCTAGCTCTGTGAAAAATGCTGGTGGTATTTTTTAAGGATTTTATTTATTTGAGAGAGAGAGCAAACATGAGCAGGGGGAGCGACAGAGGGAGAAGGAGAAGCCGACTCCCTGATGAGCAGGGAGTCTGACCAGGGCCTGGATCCCAGGACCTCGGGATCTCGACCTAAGCTGAAGTCAGACACGCTTAACAGACTGAGCCACCCAGGCGCCCCTGCTGGTGGTATTTTGATAGGGATTGCACTAAATGTGTAGATTGCTTTGGGTAGTATAGCTATTTTAACAATGTTTATTTTTCCAATCCATAAGCATGGAATGTGTTTCCATTTTTGTGTCTTCTTCAGTTTCTTTCGTGAGTTTTCAGAGAACAGATCTTTTACCTCTTTGGTTAAGTTTAATCCTAGGTATCTTCTTATTTTTGGTGCAATTGTAAATGGGATCTATTCCTTGATTCCTTTTTCTGTTGCTTCATGATTGTTGTATAGAAATGCAACAGATTTCTGTACGTTGATTTTATATCCTGTGACCTTGCTGAATTCATTTATTCTAGCAAATTTTTGGTGGAGTCTTTCGGGTTTTCTACATAGGGTATCATGTTGCAAGTGACAGCTATTCTAGTATCTGAAGGTTTAGGGACAATATCTGCAAAATCAGATACTTTTGAAGGGTTTTTAAAAGCAGTGTCATGCCCAGATTCATATCTTAGATCACCCTGTCTATCCTGTGGGAAGAAGGGAGCAGAGGGGGCCAGACTTGATACCAGAACAGTTAGGAGGCTGCTATAGCAATCCAGGTAAGAAGAGATTCAGAAGAAGGGATCAGTTATGACCCCCACATTGAATGATTTGGTTGGCTGGATGAAAAGTGGTGCTGAATCTATGCTCCATAGGGTTAATGAGGTAAAAGGTCACCAGCAAGACCCCCACTGACCCCCTTTCTTCACAGGAATGTTAACCTTATCTTTTAGAGGCAAACAACAGGAAGAGCTCCAGCTGGCCTAAACCAGCTTGAGCTTGACCCCTGGCTTACAGCTGTGCAGATGGACCATGGAGTGGTCATTATAATGTTAAAATTTCCCCCTTCGTTAACATAACACAGAATGCATGTATAGGCATGTTTTCTAAGTACCCCTGCGCAACCTAATGCCCACCTTTACATGTGATGACAAAAGTCCCCTTTCTGAATATTCATCCCAACCTTAAGTAAAAAAGAACCCACTTGCCTCCACTGGGGGAATCACAGCTTTGGAAGTTATTCCCCACGATCTCCTTATTTGCTGCAAATAAAATTTCCTTTGTGTGACAGCTCCATCTGGTGTAGTCTCTACCTGTAACTCACCAAGGATCAAACTCACCTAGTTGGGTTACCATGCAGTTTGCGGGAGGAGGAGGAGGGAGGGACAGGGCAACCCTGGAAAGTGGAACAGGAGGGTGAGGGAAGGATGACAAGATCCGTCTGGAACATTTTGAGTTTTAGGTGCCTGTGGATTAGCCAAGTAGAAAGAAACAATGGGCAGGTTGATACACAGGACTCTAGCTCAAAGGTATCTGCACAACGCCTGGCACGCCTGGCCAATAGGAAACACTGCTGCCGGTGCTATTATTCTATCTGGATTGGAGAAAGAGATATGGGAGTGTGTTTTAGGAAAGCGGCAACGACACACAGGAATAACAGTAATGTCCGCAACAACAGAGCTAGAACTTACTCTGAGTTACTTATGATGCAGAACCAGAAGTTGTCATTAAGTGCTTTGCACGAGTTGACTCACTCAATTGCTGCACTGAGTTTATGAGTTCGAAACTACTGCCGTTCCCAACTGAGAAACGGGAAGCACAGAGTTTCAGTAACTGGCACAGGCCATACAGTGAATAGGTGGTGGAGCCGGAATCAGAACGGGGACAGTCAGACCTGGGACTTGGAGACCTCAGGTCACAGTCTCGAAGCCGCTGGACAGAGACTGGGGCTGGGAATTCATTAGGAGAGGAAGTTACTGCTGGCAAGCGCTGGAGCTCGCACGCAGACCCACGCGGAGTGTGGTGCGGACTCGATGTCCCCGAGTTGCTGCTCTCCGGCTGGGGCGCGGCGCCGCGCAGGCAGGGCGGGAAGAAAGCCCGCGCCAGGGCGCAGGTGGCGACTCTGGCTCGGGATCATGGAGAAGGCCAGCCTCCGGGCTTCCTAGAGCGGCGCGGGTGGGAGCGCCTCCGCTCGCGCTTCCGCCTCGGCTGCGATCTGCGGGAGAGGCCGGGCGTTCGGCGCTCCGCCTGCGCGCGGTGGCGCGTTCCGCGCTGTCCGCGAACTCAGGCGTCGGGCTGAGCGGACGCCGCTCGAGGGGCCCCTGCCCGCAGAGGCGCCGTCAACCCTCCTGCCCCGGAGAGCTGGCCTGACGTCCCCCGGCTCGCGGTACTCAGGGTGAGGGCCGGTGACGCGTGGGGTCGCCCGCTTACGGGGCTGGAGTGTGCAGATTCCCGTCGGGTTTCCGGTCACCATCGCCCCCCTGGGACGTCGGGCGTCTTCCCCTTTCCCCTGGGGCCAGATCACCACTTGCATTTTGTCCCGGGGCCCCGTTACCCTACATTTTCTCTAAATGCTCGTTTTGGTCTTTGCTACCTTTGCTGGAACCATTCAGTACAGACTACTTAGTAATTCATTCATAGTGGGCCAGGGATTTTCTTGAAAGCCACAAATCCACTGCAGTTCTTGACTCTTGCTTCAGAGACATTGTTTCGAGGAATTTTCAGCCTCACCAGGCAGATTTGTAGAATTTACAAAGGAAGCAGATTCAGCACCGCATGAGCCACTGGAGAAGGTGCACTGAGAACATCCAGAGTGTCCTAGGAATATTGTTTCCAATGAGAGAGGCACGGAGACTGAGGGGAAAGAGGTGGGGAACAAGGCAGGGTCAGCCTCATTGTGATTCTCTCTCTTAGCTCCACAGGTTCTTGCTTTTCCAAACAGAGAGGGCAGTGCATGAAGCCAGGGGTCGTCGGCCATGCTCCAGACAGTGTGGTCCCAGGTGAGCTGAGCTTTCTTGCAGCTTCCCACATTCAAAAGAAATACGATTGATCACTACAGGAATAGTAGCCTGGCCTGGCCAGTCCCATGCTTAGCTTTGCATCCATCAGTTGAGTATGGCAGAGGAGTATGTTAGGGGAGGTGATGAAGGTGAGTAGGTGAACTTGGGAAGATCAGATCGGTTGGGAAAGAAGGAAGCACCAGCTAAGAAACTCTCCTAAAAAGTGAGAGTCTACATCCATGCAGACTGTGGACCATGAATGTACGGTTCACAGATGAGCAGCTTTGGCATCACTAAGGGGATTGCTAGAAAGGTAGAGTCTTAGGCCCCAACCCAGATCGCCAGAATCAGACTCTTCACTTGTACAATATCTGGGGAACAAATGGGCAAGTTAAAATTTGGGCTGTGCTAGTCTGCCTCACACCATACGGAGGAAGGCCACCTCCTGCATTTAAACAGTCATTCCCACAGGAGGAGTTTGCCCTGCAGATCACAAAGTCAGGGTACAGTGAAGCCACCACTGGGGAGCCTTTGGAGAGTGTGGATTGATGAGGGAGATGGATTCTTGCTGAGTTTGGAGCTGATGCCAGGGCCTCCGGCCCTTTGCATAGATTACAGCTTAATCTCTGCAAAAGCCTGTATCCTTTGTTGGCACAAATTCATGCAGCTCTGGAAGCAGTTGTCCTTCCAGAATTTTCTTGGCACTAGAGGATGCTTGCATTGAATTTTTCTCCAGCATCCTAGATCAGGGAATGAGAAAGCTGGTGTCCTGTGTATTGGATGTGTCATATAATTAGGAAGCCCTATCCAAGACTTAAGAATAATGTGTATGTAGACATCGGACCATCCACTTCTGCTTCACCACTTAAGTCAAAATTAGTTCCAAGTCAGGAAGTGTTTAAACATCTGTGGGGGCAGTCTGTTCTCTCCTGGTGCTTTGTGTGGGGTATAGTAGTCACTCAGGATTGGCCTCCAGTAAGGAAACCCCAAGGGACAGTGGTTTAAACGAGATAGAGGCTCTCATGCAAGAGAGGTTGGGGAGAGGCAGTACAGGGACATTGTGGCAGTGTTACCCCACACTGGGCTCTTTCTGTTTTTCTGCTTCACCATCCTAGCACTGGCTTTCATGCTCAAGGCCGCTTCATGGTCCAAGGTGCCTGCTTGATCTCCAGCTATCATGTGTGCATTCCAGATAGAAGAGCAGATGACAAAAAAGGTGAACCTCTCATCAGTTTGCACTCTTTAAGGAACCTTCCCAGAGAGTCCCTGACAGTTTTTGTACTTGTGTTTCATTGACCTCACTTAGTTGCCAGAGCTGGGAGCAGCCCCAAGTAAAATTAGGATTCTTTAATTAAAAAAGAAAGGGAGGGGGAAAAATACGCACATATATGTTTAGACAATTGTCAGTCTTTTTTTTTCCTAAAGATTTATTTATTTGAGTGTGAAGGCAGGGAGGGAGACAGAGGGGGAGAGAGAGAGAGAGAATTCTCAAGCAGACTCCCCACTGAGCACAGAGCCCGATATGGGGCTCGATCCCCACACCCTGGGATCATGACCTGAGCCAAAATCTCGAGTCAGCTGCTTAACCCACTGAGCCACCCAGGCGTCCCTAGACAACCGTCAGTCTTATCTGCGATCTCTATGAGAAATGTTCCCCTAATCTCATCTGTACTTTTAAGTGCTGAGATTTATATAACACCGTGTGCCAGGCGTTGTTTTAGTTCTTTACATATATTAACTCATTCCACTTCCACTCTTACAAGAGCCTTATAAGATAGGTACTCCTATTACCCTAGTTTTCCAAATGGGGAAACTGAGGCAAAAGAGTTTGAGTATCTCATCCAAGGTCACACAGCTGATGGTTAACAGAGATAGAATCTTATTTTATTTATTTACTTTACAGATAGAGACATAGCAAGAGAGGGAACACAAGCAGGGGGAGTGGGAGAGGGAGAAGCAGGCTTCCCACCGAGCAGGGAACCCAATGCAGGGCTCGATCCCAGGACCCTGGGATCATGACCTGAGCCAAAGGCAGACACTTAACGACTGAGCCACCCAGGCGCCCCTCAGAGATAGAATTTAAGCCTAGGGAGTCTGACCCTAGAGCTGAGTTTGTCAACCGCAGCACTGTTGACATTTTGGGCCAGATAATTCTTTGTTGTGGGGGCCTGTCCTGTGTGTTGTACGATGATTAGCAGCATCCCTGGCCTCTACCCACTAGATGCCAGTAGCACCCCCACACCCCATGGTTGTGACAACTAAAAATGTCCCCTGGGGCGCCTGGGTGGCTCAGTCGGGTAAGCGTCTGCCTTTGGCTCAGGTCATGATCTCAGGGTCCTGGGATTGAGCCCCACACTGGGCTCTGCACTCAGCGTGGAGTCTGCTTCTCCCTCTCCCTCTGCCCCTCCTTCCCCCACTTGTGCGTGCACTCTCTCTCTCTCAAATAAATAAATAAATCTTAAAAAAAAAAAAAAGTCCCCAGACAGCGAGTGCCCTATGTCTCCTGGTGGACATTTCCCCGTTGAGAAGCACTGCTCTGAAGCCCGTGCTCTTTGCCCCTGTGCTACGCTATCTCAGAACCCACTTCCTCTGTAGGGGAATCAAGAGCCCCGCTTCATCATGGAGAAGAAGTAAGTGCTAGCAAAGGACAGAAGCAGAGTGGTCAGAGGTGGAGCAGAAAGTTGAGAAGCTGAATGTTGTAGAAAACAAGGAGCAAGGAATGCACTGTTATTACAGGGGTGCCTCAGAGGTGTGGAGGGATAGAAGCCATGATATAAGGAAGGAAGGTCCATGTTCCCAGCTGTTGGCTCTGAGGGAAGACAGAAGGTTGGTTAACATTTGGGGGCAATGAACTATCTATTGTGCACTGTCCAGGAAGGTAGCCACTAGCTATATGTGCCTGTTTAGAATTAAAGTTAATTAAAATGAGAAATTCAGTTCCTCAGTCACACAAGCCACATTTAAACTTGCTGGTCAAGGTGATACCTGATTTATTCAGTGTATAGTTACTGTCTTTCCCTTGCAACTGATCAGAAATCAATGGGGAGACATTTATGATTATGCAAGTATCCTGCTCCTCTTGGAAATTTCCTCCTCGATGTAGCATCCATGGGTGATTCTTGTCTGAACCAATCTTTACCATGATGGCTGCAATCCTATATAGTACGTCTGTAGTTCTGTTTCTTCCCCCTGGCAGACACTAGGCACAGAGAGGTTGTTGACGTGACAGACTGGGGTAGAGTTCACTGTCAGTCAAGGAGAGACGGTATAGTGCCACTCACTTGTATAAGCAGTCAGTTCACTTTGAAATGTTTGCTTCCTTATACAACTTCATGATACTCAGATAAAGAGGACTCCCTTTTGTCTATTTCAAAGTGCTTAACATCACTGATTCCCATCATCTGTAATAGAGAATACTAATTTTTACGTCGCGTGTGTGTTCTGATGATTGAGTGAATTGATGTAAAAGTAGTTGACACAGGACAAGGGATGGTTTCCTTCTCCCCTGAGAAGGTGGAAGTGGCCCCATCGGGAGCAGGGAGACACACCTGGTACAGAGGGCAGTGTTGGCAGGTGATCTGGGGGCAGGTGCCTGCTCAGGGATGAAGACTGCCATCCTGTCCCTGGAGTTGGGTGTTAGAGGAGGCGGCGACAATGCACATTGCCTTCAAGGGACAACCAGCTCTCTGATAAGATGCCAGAAAGACGGAGAACCAACCAGAGTGGAAGGAACTCTGTGCCTGTGGGATTGTTCCTCTGTCTATAAAAACGCATGGAGGGGGAACACCAGAGAGAAACCGAGTGGATGGAGTGGATGAATTCAGGGTGAATGAGAGATGCTATGGTCGTATTAGAAGACATGCCAGAAAGATCGACCCAGCTCATGGAACCAGACATGGGGTTGATGTGACGACCAGGCAGGGGCACCTCAGGGGTGTGCATGTTGAAAATGTGCTGAGGGCTGTCCCCGACTGGGGTACGGTTGTGGCTGTCCTTGTCAGTACAGGCCTCCTGAGGGGCTCGGAGCCATGGACTCCAGTAGGGTCAGCCCTTCGCTGGAGTTCAGGCCCCTCCTTAGCCATCACACAGGGCTTGAGCAGGAGCCTGTTGTTTCAGGAGCCAGTGACCTTTGAGGATGTGGCCGTGTACTTCACCCAGAATCAGTGGGCCAGCCTGGACCCCATGCAGAGGGCCCTGTACCTAGAGGTGATGCTGGAGAATTATGCAAACATAACTTCCTTGGGTAAGTCCTTCCTTGTCCCTGAACCAGCTCTGCCCTAAGGGTCCCTGGCTTCCTCCTTGGTGGATCCGGGGTCTCTCATATCCCCAGAACTGACGCACCATGAGCTGAGCTCCCTAATCTCCTGTTTTGGGAGTAGCTAATGGAGAAAGATCTAGGCTCACTTTGGTTTTCAGCAGGATTTGCCTCTTCCCTGTTTCTTGATGGGGACTCTCCTGAGAGGGGTTTTTGCTCTGGGCACAGACAGCTGAGAGGGTTCCTGGATCCTCCACTCTTCCAGTTCCCTGGAGTCCTGGGCTCCATCTGTCCTGTGTGAGAGTCTCCTAGGACCCCCTGTACACACCTCTAATGACAGTAGGAGCTGTCTGTCTTCTCTGATAGAGCCAGAGTAAGCCTCCTCTTGAGCAAAACAATTTCAGCCTTCCTTAGAACCCCAGATTCTCTCCACACTGAGCTCACTTAGTGTCCTGGGTTGTCAACTTGTTCACCTGGCAAAGCAGAGGGTGGGCTGATGGGGTCAGCAGCAACTCTCCTCAGCTTCCTGTTCCTTTTCTTTCTCCTTCAGCAGCATTGCCATTCCCCAAACCAGATCTGATACTCCAGCTGGAGCAAGGGGAAGCACCATGGGGCCTGGATCCCTGGACACCCCTTGATGGGGAGGCCCTGGGAGGTGTCCACATAGGTAAGCAGGAGAACTTACCATCTTCCTCTTTGGCTTGGCCTCCTCCTGTCTTTTAATGATTCAACATGAAAAAGGTTTTGCTTCTGTCATACCAGTTCTTATGAGGATGAAGATGTTCACTCTCATTCAGAAAAGTGACCCTTGATAGAGCTTCAGCTCCATACTGAAAAGACCCATCGAAAATTTCATTTTCTGTTATTTTTCTTTGCAAAGCTAGAGGATTTCAAAAACGCATAGTGAAAATAGGCTTTTAGGGGGTCAATTTAGGAATATAAACACAATGTAGTGTAAGAGCTTGTTTCTTCTTTTTAAAGATTTATTTATTTATTTATTATTTGAGAGAGAGAGAAGGGGGAGGGGCAGAGGGAGAGACAGTCTTTAGCAGACTCTGCACTGAGCACGGAGCCTGATGCGGGGCTTGATCCCACGACCCCAAGATCATGACTGGAGCTGAAACCAAGAGTTGATGCTCAACCAGCTGAGCCACACAGCACCCCAGAGCTTGTTTCTGTAAGAACATTTTATGTATGTAGGTGTATGAAACTGTACATGGGAAGAGAGTTTTTATGAATTCCTAAACACTATCAATTAGCTTTTCAAAGAAAGCCTGTTTATTGGGAATGAATGGTTTCCTTTTCTGAAAGGTACAGAATTGAGGTGAATGAGAACCATCCAGAGATTGGGTGTTTAGCCTTCTCATTCAGTTGGCCCTGTTCTCATGCTCTCTCCATCCCTTATGTTGCTCAGCGTCTTA
This sequence comes from Callorhinus ursinus, assembly GCF_003265705.2. NCBI lineage: Eukaryota > Metazoa > Chordata > Mammalia > Carnivora > Otariidae > Callorhinus > Callorhinus ursinus. The sequence goes on along the minus strand of NW_027397063.1, from coordinate 139,420,684 downwards.
TAAACCAAAGGCTCCTTCCTAATTCAGTCCACTTCTGTCCTCATCAACAGTGCCTTTGTGCTGACTCAGCACTTCCTGTCATTTTTTTTTTTTTTTAAGATTTTATTTATTTATTTGAGAGAGAGAGCACAAGCAGGGGGAGGGATAGAGGGAGAAGTAGGCTCCCCACTGAGCAGGGAGCCCGACTCAGGGCTCGATCCCAGGACCCTGAGATCATGACCTGAGCCAAAGGGAGACACTTAACCAACTGAGCCACCTAGCACCCCACTTCCCATCATCTTGATGAGAAACCTATCCCCGCCGACCACCTGCAGTGGTGTTTCCCTTTGCCATAGCTGTGCATGGTCTTCTTTAGTCTGCCAACGGCTTTAAGCCAGTGCTGTCCAATAGGACACTGTCTAGTGATGGAAATGTGCTGTATCTGTGCTGCCCAATATGGTAGCCATTGTCCTCATCAGTTCTTGAACTGTGGCTAGTTCAAACAAAGAACTGAATTTTAAATTATGTTCCATTTTAATTAAATTTAAGTAGCCACATCTCAGTCAGTTAAGTGTCTGCCTTTGGCTCAGGTCATGATCTCAGTCTGGGATCGAGCCCCGCATCAGGCTCCCTGCTGAGCGGGGAGTCTGCTTCTCCCTCTCCCTATGCCCCTCCCCCTGTTCATGCTCTTGCTCACACTCTCTCAAATAAATAAAATCTTTAAACAGCCAAAAAAATAAAAATAAAATAAATTTAAGTAGCCAGAGGTGTCTAGGGGCTGCCTTATGGGCAGTACAGCTTAAAACAAGTACATGAACAGTCTCCACCTGCCTTTTTAGCTTCTAGATCAGTGGTTTCCAATTCCAGTGAGCATAAGAATCTCGTGAGGGGCTTGTTAGAACATGGACTTGCTGGATATCACCTCCAGAGGTTCTAATTCAACAGCACTGGGGTGGGGCCCAGGAATTTGCATTACTAGCAGGTTCCCAGGTGATGGTGGTCCGGGGACCACACTTTGAGGACTACTGTCCTTGAGAATCTCAAGCCATACCTTTTAAAATCTGGATTTCAGCTCATCAATGAGTTCTCAGCATTTAAAAATTAGTTTGGGGCTCCTGGCTGGCTCAGTGGGTAGAGCATGCGGACTCTTGATCTCAGGGTCATGAGTTCGAGCCCCACATTGGGTATAGAGATTACTTGAGATAAATAAATAAATAAAATTTGAGAAATTATGTAGTTGTGAAAAACCTAGTTCTTCTAATAGAAAAAACTCAGTTAAAAAAAAAAAACTAGTCTGGACTACACTAGACTTAAATAGACCAAAATAGTATAAAATCTGCCATGAATGCATCAAAATGCATCACTCTTTCTTTTTTTTTTTTAAGTAAACTCTACCTTTCTAGCTTCAGAGCCTCTGTTTTCTTTTTCTCATACTAGGTGGTAAAAACAAGACCGAGCGTGAGGAGCAAAGCCCAAGACTAAACATTTCTAAAGACTCAGCAGCCCATAGACTGATGGTGGAGGGGCTGCTCACAGAAGCTCCCCAGCACCCTCACCTTAAGGACAACTTAGGAAGGCCACAGCCATGTGACGCAGGGGAGAAAACAAACCAAGGAGGTTTCACGGACTTGCTGGTCCAGGACTACAGAGCTCCCGTCATCAAAAGGGAGGAGGCAGGTAGGAAGCTGGAAGGAAGCACCAGTGTCAATACCCACCTCCTGTCAAAGCAGGGCCTCCCTGGAGGACTGGCATTTTATAAATGTGGTGAGTGTGGCCGATATTTCAGCCAACATTCAGACCTTTTGCAGCATCAGAGGATTCACACTGATGACAAGCCCTACAAGTGCAGAGAGTGCGGGAAAGCCTTCAGGTATAACTCAAAACTCTCCCGACACCAGAAAACCCACACCGGGGAGAAGCCTTACTTGTGTCAGGAGTGTGGACAAGCCTTCGGTCAAAATTCCCACCTCCTTCAGCACCAGAAACTCCACGGTGGAGAGAAGCCCTTCGGATGTCAGGACTGTGGGAAAACCTTCAGCTACAACTCAAAACTCATCCGGCATCAGCGAATCCACACCGGGGAGAAACCCTTTCAGTGTAAGGACTGTGGGAAGGCTTTCCGGTGTAGCTATGACCGAATCGTCCATGAGCGCACCCACACCGGGGAGAAGCCCTACAAGTGTCAAGAGTGCGGGAAAAGTTTCAGTTCAAATTCAGTCCTCATCCAGCACCAGCGCATCCACACCGGGGAGAAGCCCTACACATGTCGGGAGTGCGGGAAGGCCTTCCGCCGGAGCTCCGTGTTTCTCCAGCACCAGAGGCTCCACACTGGGGAGAAGCTCTACAAATGCAAAGAGTGCTGGAAAACGTTCAGCTGTAGCTCTCGCTTTACAGTGCACCAGCGCATCCACACCGGGGAGAAGCCCTATGGCTGCCAGGAGTGCGGGAAGGCCTTCAATCAGAAGGTCACCCTGGTCCAGCATCAGCGGCTTCACACCGGGGAGAGGCCTTATGAGTGCAAGGTGTGCGGGAAAGCTTTCACGTGGAGCGCAAGTTTCATTCAGCACCAGAAGTTGCATGCTCGCAAGAAGGCCACCCAAGTGACAGGGCCAGCCGCAGTTGGGCCCCACTGCCCTGCTTCTGGCCACCCCCCTCTGCCTGCCCAGCACCAGCGCTTTGCCCCCTCCAGGCCAGTGGCTGCCCCGCCTTCCCCACACCCCGCACTCCTTCCTCCCTCCCTGCCTCTCTTTGTGCTGCTCCCCTCGTCTGAAATGGCTAGTTCTTCCCCTGTTCCAATAGTGCATTTCTTTCAGGATCTCACTTCCCCTGGGAGCCTGAATCCTTTGTCCCACTCCCCATAAGCTCCCTCATGTGCTCGAAAACCCACCCACCTAGAGTTACCAGTTTCCCTGGGCTCCTGACCATGCCTGTGTTTGTCTTCTGAGCTCGTGGAGTCATTATTGTTTTCCCAACTCCATTTGTGTTCTCACGTGTTAAGAACCATGTTTGACTCTTCTCTTCCAACCCCTGGGTGGGAAATGGTAGGAGTTCTCCTTTATGATGTCCAGTTTGGGTGTGTACCCATCAGTCTGCACCTGCATTCTCTACTAGACTTGGTAGAGTTTACAGAACACTTTGGGGCTTAGGGGTATGGCATTCCAATGACATGGCCTGTTGTGATTCAAGAAATATGGGAGGAGGTAAGCAGAGAAAGTATCCAGTGATGGCTTTCAGGAATTAAGGAGGGCCATTTGGTGGGGCAGTAGCAAGGCTCACCGTGTGGAATCGGAGCCCAGGACTTCTTCTTATCTCGATAATGACCATGATGAGGATCCTGTGTAACTAAGCAATAGACCAAGGAAATAACCAGTAAAAAGAATATGAAGTGATGAGTCAGCATTGATAGCAAGAATGTAAAATCATGTTTCTAAACTTGATTGGAAGGGGATGTGGCTTTTCTGTTTGGGTTCCTTTTCTTTCCTGTCCACATCCTTGTTTAATTTCAGTGCCCACTCAAACATGTAGGTACGAAAGTATTTGGGCCTGTGCAGTAGAGGGCAGGTGCCTGGGTGTAGCCATCTCTCAATTACACGTGGAGTGAACCTTTTGGCATCACACTGGTGAGCCTCTGAGGGAGGGAGAGAAATCTGACCCTGACTTGCAGTAGCTCTTGCCTCAGAAGGGAGTTCATAACTAATCATACACACACTCGGATGTGTTCTCACACCTGTTCCACGTCCTCTCTGATTAAATCTGAATTTTTGAGTCCTGATACTTTTAAGTTAATTTTATAATGAACTACTTTGATAACATGAAGAATTGTGTATGGACACTAATCTTTTTTTTTTTTAGATTTTATTTATTTATTTAGAGCGTGCATGAGCTGGGCAGAGTGGAGGGGGGTGGCAGGGCAGAGGGAGAAGAAAAGGGGAGAATCACTAATCGTAAGCAGACTCTGTGTGGAGCGCTAGTCAGATGCAGGGCTCCATCTCAACCCTGAGATCTTTACGTGAGCTGACATAGAGTCCCACACTCAACCGACTGGGCCATCCAGGCGCCCCCTGTTGGTGGGCACTAATCTTACTAGATGTTATGATGTCACTGGTTTGGCCATACTTTTCATCTAGTGGTATGGGCCCTGATCCTTCTCACAACCACTGCTTCAGGACAGTGTAGCAACATGGGAAGGTACTTTAAGTAGTTAAGCAGGAATACAGCACTAAGGAAAAGATATGTACACTGTTATGATAACACCATACAATTATGTCTGCAAGGGAGGGCATAAAATATTTTGGTTTTGGCTTTGGTTAGGCTTATTGAGATATACCTTATAGTCTTTACCCTTTTAAAGTAGACAGCTTGGTGAGTTTTGACAAATGAATACAGTTGTGTAATCAAGATAAAATTTCCATCACCCTCAGCATAGGGAGAAATTTAAATGGTTTGTGGGATGTTGGAGATTTTTCTTTATTTTCTTCCTTGATAAGGTTTGTATAATACATAGAATTCAGGAGAAGAAAAGGCAGAAACTAAACTTACCATCCCAGCTGCAGTCAGAGCTTCCAGACTGCAAAATGCAAAGATCCCTCACCTAGAATCACTGTTTAGAAAAGCAGTCAAAATGTAGGAAAATGACAATGACTGTGGTTTCTTTGTCATTATTTCTCTGTCACACACACACACATGAGATATATATAAATGTCCTATTTATTTCCCACAAACACTATGCAACAGGGCCTCGGGTTTTCTGGGGGGATTATAACAAGAGGGGGGGGGGGGAGGGGTGGTGGTGAGAGGCTCTGAAGCTAGCCAGACTTCAGAAAAGCAGAACTTCTAAATGTAGTTTAAGATGAGAAGAAAGCAAGGAGCGTAGGGAAAAATAAATATGAGCTCTGGGATGAAAAATGGCTTTTGATTTCTCACAGCCAATAGATTTATGGGTTTCTGATGATGATGACTTATTTTCTCATTTCTTTCTTTCTTTATTCATTAATTCAACAGGCATGTAGGGTTCCGCCCATTGTCGCACAAATGTGCAATACAGCCTCCATAGCACTTAGTACGTGCAAGAAGATGAATGATGTGCCATTCTTTTTAATGCAGGGACCAGTGTTGCAAGGTTGTCTGGCACTTAGTAGTCACTCAGATGTTTTTTGACAAGGGTCATGTGTAGCTCACAGAAAGGACAGATGTGTAAAAATAAACTCATACACTACTTAAAATCCAATGTAGAGTTCTTTCAAGAGTTTTATTTTCTCTGAAAGTGAAATGACTGTAAACGTACTGACTCCTCCCTCCCTCCCAAACTTACTAGTTCAACACGAGCAAGAGGACTGCCTGAGAGAGAGAATGATAGCAAGAGCAGGGGGGAGAGGGAAAAGCAGTCTCCCTGCTGAGCAGGGAGCTCAACGTGGTGCTCGATGTGGGGCTTGATCCCAGGACCTTGGGATCATGACCTGAGCTGAAGGCAGACACTTAACTGACTGAGCCACCCAGGTGCCCCTCTTTCTTCACTTCTGATTCCTCTCCCCTCTTTGCAGTGCTGCTCGCTCTGTCCCTAGGCACACAGCAGAATTTGCCATGGGTTAGAATTGATCACATCCTAGGTCACAAATCAGGTCTCAACCCGTACCAAAAGATTGAGATTATTCCCTGCATATTTTCAGACCACAATGCTTTGAAACTAGAACTCAATCACAAGAGGAAAGTCGGAAAGAACTCAAATACATGGAGGCTAAAGAGCATCCTACTAAAGAATGAATGGGTCAACCAGGAAATTAAAGAAGAATT